>NW_022474710.1:0-197778 GCF_009176365.1 Aspergillus alliaceus
TTTTTAATATTATTTCTTATATTTTTTAGAAATATTCTAGCTAATTTTATCAAATCTCTTTTAGTTTAAAAATAATCTTTTTCTAATTATAATAAAGATTATTTTATTTATACTTACTATAGAATTATTTTAGATATTTCTAATTATAATAAGTATTACTCTATATAGTTTTTATTTTTTAAGTCTATTACACAATACTTATTACTTTAAGTATAATAATTATAAGAATTATTAATAATAAAGCTGTTAGTTAAGATTATATAGTATTAAGAAAGATAGTTATACTTATAAATTTTATTAAATATAGGTATAATAGAAAGATATAGTTAAAGAGAAAAAATCTATTTTATCTAGATAAGACTATAGCTTTATATTTTTAAGAATAAAAGCTTAAAAAAAAAGAAAGTAATATTATAGATTCTTATCTAGTATATCTTATTAAAAAAGTAGATATATAAGATAGAAAGTAATAGAATTATAGTAATAAAAGAATAGATAATAATTACCTAAAATAAGATAGAGAGAATCTCTAGATTATATAATATTTATTCTATTATTTACTTCTAAAGAAATATATAATAAAGTATACAGGACTATATATAGTAATTAAATATATTTCTAGATTTATTTCTATAGAAATCAGTCTAGCTTTAGCAATAATAGATTTAGAGTTTATAATATATTTATCAGCTAGTCTACAGTAGTTAAACCATTTAGTACTGTATTTCATGATATAATCTACAAACCCGTCCAAATTATCTAGCAGGAATAACAGTCGGGGGACAGCAGACATGGTAACAGGTATATTAACTCTGTAAAGAGAAGCTATATAATATCAGGGTGCAGGGTCGGGCAGGCAGGCTAACAGAGCTAATACACAGGCAGGCTACTGGTTAGGCTATACAGTCAGATAGGCAAGACGTAGCTTGAGAAGCTACAACAGGATCAGGATCACGCGGGAAGATAAACAGTCAGAATCACATGATGAAGCGGTGGGGGCAGGCAGAACAAGCAGTCCAGGCTGGCACCGTGACACATCTTGTTGTTGAGATATTGTGATTATAAACGTTGCCATTTTATATGGGATACATAGGTAGCCGACTCGCTTACGGGATACGTTATACCAAATCATATACCATGTCATATATTGTATTATGTAGTGGCTTATTCGGGTAAGCGCTAGTGCTGACAATATCTGATTTGTAGAGAAACATGTGTACTGGATGTTCTCTAGCGTCTTCTGATTGGTACTAGTGCTCAGTGGGGCGGGTGAGCACTCAGTGATCAGCTTAGTCCTCAAATGCCTTGGGTGGTGTTGGGTGCTTCTGATTATGGTGTCGAAAGATTGATTTCTTTAAGCTGCAGGAGCAGGATGCTGGTAAGTTCTACATAAAAAGCGGTGAAAGGGGCGGTACAGCAAAGTAGGCAGAAAGGAACGGGAGCGACAGCGAGCGGAAAGATAGTGGCGTGGAAGCGCAACAGGTGGTCATCCTTGTCCACTAATTGGCTAATCTAATCTAAGATCTGATGGAGATTTGATAACTAATCTGCAACTAACTCAAGTCCAAAGGCAACGTCTATCGAGTAACAATAAGGATTAATCACAAAGAACTAAACTGAGTATATAAATAAGTATCCTTATATATCTCTATCCTGTATAGTCTATTTGTGATGTCCGATCAATATGATGATATAGGTGCTATCTTATCTAGAATTTCAAGCGTGAGGAGAAAGAGAAGGAAGTGTTGTGGGGGAACACAAGATGTGTGAGGGGGAATAGCAAGCTTGTACAAACAGCGCAAACACCGGTGAATTCGTCACATATTCCCTTGAAGTGATATGTGATATATTATATAGTATATTATGGTCCATGGTGGTATATAGTATACCTCGTCTTGGCTTGTTTGTCATACCACGTGACATCGGTTGTACTCCATAATTGGCTTCCTTTTGGTAATCCCGGTTTTTTACCTTCTGACAATTTTAGCCAATGCCTTTCTGCCTATTGCTTCCGCTTTTCTGATAAGGCGCGCTAGACAAGTGTCTGTAAACGCAGCTAACCGGTCACGGAGCTCCAGCCCGAAGATATATTCTATGTAAAATAGCACTTTTAAATATCCTACTGTCTCAATAACTAAAAGCTGTATAAAAATAAAACTAATGTATAAAAATAATACAATGTGCTATTTTATATAGAATACAGAGATGGTCGGCTGGGTTGTGCGATCAGCTTGCTCGTGAAATATGTTAATTACTCATAGTAACTAATTATAAATCTATTTTATATGGAATACTATATAAGATTAATTTAATAATTATATTAATCTTTATATACATGTATATATATATCTAGATTAGATTAGAAAATCAAATCTATTAACTATCGTTACGGGTATCTAGAATCAGCGCTAAATTACTAGGCAGAATAGACCTGCATTTCTGATACATACTTAAAGCAACGTGGCCTCAATCTCACCTAACATACCCTTTATTAGTTACACCACCTGATAAGCTAATCTTGAGTATACGGTCAACACAACCCCAAATGATCAAGTGAATTCAAACACATACCACGTGCTCCGTTATAATATCTGTTTCTCAGCCATTCTTGTACCTCAAAGCTGTGTGAACCAGGAAAGCAAGATGGCAAGTTCCAACCATGCGCCTACCGGGCTCCTATAGATGCTAACTTGGCTTCTCTAGGCCCAGACGCCACAGCAACGGAAGGCAAATGAAAAGTACGCGAAAAGCGAAGCTGCAAAGCGTGGCAAAGGAAAGACTATAACGAAGCAGAAGCAAAACATGAAGTCTCCGGTATCTATTGGGTGGGTTGGTAGGTCCTGACATGCCTGGAATCACTGCCAACATTGTGTCTAAGGAGTCGTCAATAGTTGTTCTTGCCTTTGCTGTCTGTGGCGGGCTTGCATTCGAGGCTCTGAGAGTTGTTCCAGAGTTATGGTCGGCTGCAGTCACGATGTTCAACCGCATGCTGGCATAAATTCTTGCCAAACAGTTGCTACAGAGAAGAAACATGTAATCGCAACTCGGGTACTGGGTTACTTGATCTAGCACTTGTTTTGGTCTTCCGTCACTGCATATATTGTACGTGAATTGACTTCTCCCATTGGATCAATTGTATCATAATCAGAGACTTTGAATCGATATCCATCTACAATAATAGCAGGGCCGCTGCACGGAAAAAAATTTCGGGACATAGATAGGGGGTTTGGAATAATCCTTAACATCCTACTAAATTACCACTGTCAAATTCAAGCATAGGGTATACGCGGGAAGAATTGAGTGGCACATATGCCGGAATATGCTAGCTAATATTACTGGGCCAGTTCACAGATTCCTAGATAGATGAAAGTGTTACCCTCCAGTGTTCCTCTGCTTTTTCGCTTTTTTTTTCCTTGCTTCCGCAGGCGAAAGCAGCCCTTGTTGAGTGCCGCCCGCTGACGACTCGTCTTTGGGATGTAACAACGTAGCGTCCGGGGCTCTGTTGTGTGAAGCCTTTTTTACTTTTCTTTTCTTCTTTACCAGCGTTCCTTCCGCAGGTATGCCGTTCGGATGAACTCGTTCCGACGCTCTCTGCATTTCTAATCGCAGCTTTTCCACTTTCTGCACAGCCATAGCCATTTCCGCATCTTGACAGGCTCTCTTCGTAGAAACCGTAGGATCTGCAGAGAGATTGCTTCTAGCTTCCAACGATAGATGCTCGAGACCACTCGAGTCGACCTGTAGTAGAGATCGTTTGACTTTACTAGGCTCATAATCTAAGTTAAGATGTGGAGAATCTCCTTGCCCGATCATCTCGTCAGATGCGATCTCGTACTTTTTAGGACGTGACCTAACTTGTCGATTCCCACGAGGTACACGTGCCAAAGTGCGAGGGTTTCCCACGTCATTCACTTGGAGATCAATTATTGGAATAGAGTCAATATCCAATACACTATCGTTTGAAGCATTGAGAACCTGATGAAACGGGGTCGACGTGCCAGAGGATTCATCCTCAACGCCAATGTAGAAAGGGTCATCTCTGTTACGTTCTTTGCGCTCCTCTTTCCGCTTCAGAATGGCAATGCCGCCCTCTAAGCCATTGGTAGAATTCTGATACGATGGATTAAGCTGCAAGTCCACAGGCACAGATTCAGTGAGCTGCTTATCCAGCGCCGAGGCGTCCCTAACATGATAGAATCCTTGAGATGGCAGTTGGCCAACCGGATCCGGAAGCCCGTTAGCTCGATTATTAAAAAGCTGTGAGATATTCTTGTTAAATTCCTGTGCCAGACACAGTTGTTCTGGTAAAGGAACCTTCTTCTGAGCGTTGGCAGCGACTGGATTGAGCTCTAGCCCATGGAACAAGTTTGAAACCATAGATGACAGCAAAATTGGTGCCTGACCCGGATCCTGAGATCCAGGATGAACAGCATCTGCTGTTAAGCGCATGACCTCCAGAAATTCGATAGCTCTTTCTTGTACGTCCAAGTCAGGATGGGCAGCCAAAACATCAAGAAAGTCGATGATCCGAGCCAGAAAGAGGGATATTTCACTATTCTTCGATTTGTCACACGCTTCACCCTCAACATGAATGAGATTGGCCAAGATTTTAGGAATAGCCTGAATATAAAGGGACAATGTTCTCGCCGATAAAGACGTGTTCGACATATCTATCAATGAGTGAAGGGTCTGGCTAGGAGACGCAAGATGTTCTGCAAATTCACCTGCGACCCAAGCAAGAGGCCCTAAGATATTATTGATTCGTCTAGGGGCAGCAGAAAATAGGGCCTTATTTTTGTCAACAAAGATCAGAGACTCTGCTGCTCTGGTCGCCTCCATCCTGACGTCCCTAACACGGATAGCGATGTTACGTATCTCGGATCCGATACGGAAAGCAACACAATCCCTGTAATTCTCCAAATCCTGGCGTGGGTCGCATTGAATAGGGCGCTGTTCAATGGTTGGGGGAAGCAGCTTAATTAATTGCACTAGAACATCAACATACCACTCGAAGTCAGGCATCTCCGAATAATTATTGTAAGAGCATATATCTAGTATTCGGTGCATGACTTCAACGCTATAGTCATCCGGCAAAGCAATCGATTGTCTGTGAGGGTATGGGCCTTCTGGCAATGCATAATCCTCTATGTCAGTGCGCATACCCGCTTCAGAACTCTCGGCTTTGAAAATATCGTTCGTGGCTTGATGGGCATTAAAGAGTTGGCCAACGAGCCTGTTTACTACTAGCTGAAGCGTGTCGCTAGTCACCATCCGAGCCACGAGGTCAAGGGCTCGCAGCCGTATAGAAATGTCTGGATCATCCAAACAGTTCATGATGACGTCCTGATGAGTTGACACTAAGACAGGGTGGGAGATCACAATTCTATTAAAGGCAAGGAGGGCAACATATTTTACTATAGTCTTATGTCAGGCTCACTGTCATATCCTAACTTGAAAGAACTTACAGTTGGGATCGGATTCCGTGACAACCATGCCTCGGAGTTTCTCCACACAGAGACTCGCGATCTCGTTCTTTTCATCAAGTCCACCATCGCCGTCAAGGATACCACCCTGAATAATGCCGTTGATACATTCATAGAGTAGTGACATTGCAGTTGTTGTTTGGATTATGCTCATCAAGGGTCGAAGAAGCTTTCGGATCAAACGTGGTTCTACAGGTGTTAATGTAGCAAACTGGGCTTGTTAGGACGATATTTCTAGCATCCAGGGTAAGGAGAAACATACCAGCTTAATTATTTTTATAGCCATCCAATTGTTCCCTCCATCCACTAATAAGTCGAAGAATCTTGGGGCTAGCGGCAAGAAATCATGCGGCCTCCTCCACCCCAGTTCACACACAACGTTGATTACTGCCGTTGTGACGCTGCTGTCCTCTTCATCATCCATAAGGCGATCCTTGATTTTGGGCCACCCCAACTTCAGCGCTTCAGGATAAACCAAGGCAAGTCTGTAGAGACAAACGACAGCCTTCTTACGAGCCACAGCATGTGAGTGAGAAAGGCGGGACAGAACATCTGGAAGCAAAGACATGGCAAGTGAAGGTGTGATGATGTTTGGCAATGTTATCAAAGGTAGAGACATGTTAGGGATACTGGGCGACACTAAATCCTATGAATGAATTAGACACTGGAAATGATACGTATCCATTTTTCATTCAAGTACCTTTTTTAGTAGATTTGTAGCCAGCATCAAGACCTCGGTATCTGGCCTAAAGCTCTGTACTGCCGCAAGGTAGCCAGCTCTTTTCTGCAGATATTTGGTAGATGACATGACTTCCAGTACATGGAAAGAAGCCCAGGACATGTCATACCCAAACATCTCCAAGTAGATCAATTTCAACAAAGCCGTAGCTTTCTTATCTAGAATGGTTTAGCCATAGAGCTGGTTGAGGTAGAGTTGAGGACTGACATGCACATACCCATATCCTGCGACTTGATCTCGACCTTACATTCACGAAGACTGTCCTGTATATAGTCCTCCTCTGCCCCCTTGTGATTCCGCAGACCTTTGATAAGGTCGTAGAGAGACTTTTCAAACCTGCATTGTCTATTGGTTAGCGACATCTTCAAAGAAAAACTAAAATGGCGAGGCACGGACATTATGGCTGGCTCTCGGACACATTAGAACATTGACAGTGATTATTGATATTGTATTTAAAAGTGACGTTTCAAATCTGTCAGTACACTTCGCCTGCAGTTCAACAACAAATCAATCACATATAGATTAAAGTCAGCGTAATATCCAGTGCAGCGTTGTTGTGAAAATAATCAATGAATTGGGTTAAGATCTATCTGCTGCTTCATGTGGAGGGGGATAAGTGCATGACATCTTTCTATCAATTTGGTCACGGGAACAGTTATCAAAGATAACTAACCGCAGTAGGTACAGGGTCCATGAGGTCACAGCATTACCCCTGGCTGTAAGATACTACGATCTCAGATCAACGTCCTCCATGCCCCTATTCCAAAAAGTGTCTTCAGTGTTCCGGGATCGTTCTGCTTATAATAACACACGAACTAGTGCTCTCGCTTTCTTTTGAATGTGCACTATAATGGACCGTACTACCGCCGAACACCATGCCATTCAGAGCTCAAATCTGATTACTACTCTTCGCTTCTCCCAGCAGGCGCCGATGATCCTTGAACGGCAATTGACTTCAGATAAAAACCTTATCTCTTCAGTAATTGCTAATCAAGAGGAACCAGGAAAGTATGGCATCCTAGAGCAATTGTTCTTCTCTTGCCTGCAAACAGGCGATGATAAATCTGCTCTACTATGCCTTGAACAATTGACTCGTCGTTTCGGCTCTTCAGATGAGAAAGTTATGGGGCTGCGTGGTCTGTATGAGGAGGCAATCGCCAAGAATCAGTCCGACCTGGAGGATTGCCTGCGTAAATATGATCTTGCACTATCAGAGAACCCACTTAACTTGGTTCGTCATGATGTTTTTCGCGGTAGACCTATTGCTGACTAGTTTTTCGTAGCCAATTTTGAAGCGCCGTATCGCTCTTTTGCGTTCAATTTCGAGGCCTGCGGATGCTATATCAAGCTTGGTACAGCTTCTAAAGGCTATACCTACCGACGCAGAGGCCTGGTGTGAGCTTGCAGATTTATACCAATCCCAGGGAATGAGCTCTCAGGCAATATTCAGTCTTGAGGAGGCTCTGTTAATAGCGCCTAATGCCTGGAATGTATGCGCTACTGCTACTTTACTTGATCTCAAAATTGGTTTAACCTCTACACCAGATCCACGCTCGCCTCGGGGAAGTTTTATATATATGCGCTAGCGCTGCGGAGGCAGGGGCTGTCTCTGAGTATCTACAAAAATCTATCCAGTATTTTTGTAGAAGCGTCGAACTTTGTGACGATTACCTGAGAGGGTTTTATGGCCTAGCATTGGTAAGTCCCTATTGGTTGCATGGGTATTTTTTCATACTTACCGCTACTCTTGTTTCGTCGTTTCTTCCATGCTGATTAATATTGACACCTGACCTTCCAGGCCACTTCGCTCCAACTTAGGTCAATGACTCTTTCGCGGGACTCATCGACGTCAACCAAAGACTTCTTATCCGCAGAAAAGGTCAAGAAGTTAAATGTTCTCGCCGAAAGAAAACTTGAGGCTATTGTAAATCAGCGGTCTGCAAACCATCAACTTTGGGATCATGCGCAGGGCGAGCTCATTGCAACCAAAGAACTTCTTGACCGCATTAATGAGTCACCTTAAGACCTAGAGTACATTAAGTTGCCTCGTATAGGTAGACGGAGGTGTGGCTCTAATTTCAGTCACCTTTATTAATATATTAGTTGGGGCAGGTTTTTAGAGAGTTAGAAAAAGTGCCTTCCATAGTACCACAATAGTACAGAGGTGTGCACCAAATGTTCTTGCGCGGCGCTAGAAATATAGGACCCACCATTCGGTATGCGGCCTGACAGTGGCCCTAGTAATTATATTGCACCGAGTCAAATGGCAATTCTGATCGACTTGAAAAATGCAGAAAAATTGAAGGTATTCCAGCTTATTCAAATATCTAGATATCTTAACTATTCTAGCCCTGTTCGGGCGTTGGAGATAATATTGCATGCGCCAAAAGCTGACCTTTTAAGTGTTTGCCCTGCCAACTGCGGGTTTCTTTACCTGTTCGACCTTCCTTATATTCATTGCTTCCCTGCAGTTCTATTGCTTCCGTTATACGGCGTATCAGGTGTTCAATCCACTGCTGAATTCGCTCCTGAGGGAGCTTTTTCCAGGCCTTATACCAAGCATTTCACCAGTCCTTTTGTCTCGGGGGGCGCCTCGGGAGGTTGTACAGCATTTTAGGAAGAGCCAACATGGCTCAATAGCGTTGAGATCGGGCGAATTTGCAGGCCAATTTAGAAGACGTTGAACTGTATGAAAATAATATCCTCGCTGCTGACTATGGTATATATGGGCCGGTGCCTTGTCTTCCAAAACTATAGTAGTTGGCCGTTCCTTTTGGCATTCTAATGCAAACGGTATAAGCTTAGGCAGCAGAACATCCTATAGAAAAAATAACAGTATTAGTAGAAGCTTCAAAATTTAGTGAAATACTTGCCTTTTGATACCTCCACCAATCTATACCTTCTTTCTTAGATTTTCGAATATATTTGCCATTTTTCTCGTTCCAACGCTATGTAGGCTTACGCCCAGGCTTATTATATAGTTATACACGGCTCTCCTGGGTGTTAAGGTCCCATTCTTCCTTACAGATAGGCTCAAATTTTTAATATAAGACTTTAATCTCTCTTTCTGCTTCCTTCTTTTGTTAAGAGATTTCTGGCCGCCATATATGTATAGGCCTTCTTATTATATGAAAAACACGCCCAAACCATGAAATCAGATGTTCCTTCCAACAGCTGTGTGTATACGTTGCATCATATCGTGGTGTGGTACGCCAAACTCTTAGAACTCCACGGCAATGTCCAAGAACCACAGAGGTTTCATCAGTCCATATAAAATTTTTTCCAATCGTCCAGGGTCCAGTGTTCGTGATCTAGGCAGAACTTCAGGTGTTTGGCCTTGCAGCGTCAGTAAGTCCAGGTTTCCAAGAGGGCTTTGCAATAACAAATCCATAACACTTCAATATGCGCAATATAGAGGAATGAGATATACTAGCTTCATAAGCTAAGATCTCTAAAGATCTCTCTCTACCGGCTCAATCCTTAGTAACTGATTAAATCATGGCGTTTCAATCTGTTCAGTGATCTCCTTAGGCCGACCAGATCATTTGGCGTCTTCCACAAATTCAATTTTGATCCTTATATCCTGGGTAGAGTCGAATCCTCCGGCCTTTGCACGTTTGTAGATTTCTTGGATAGTTCGCTGGGAAAGTCCTAAAGATGCAGCAATCTCTGTAGTAGAGATCCCCCAGGCCGCGAGAGACACAGCTTGAATCCTTATTTCAACCTGGTGGAATCCCATAGCTCCTGTGGTCCTAGGCAGGCAGTCCGATAGGCAGTCTAGTATGTAGGCAGGTAGGAACTAAAAACCTAAAAAAAGTAATATAGCTCAAAATGATGACATACAAAAAGTTATGTTTTGATTAAATAACATGCTCGGAGACGCGTCTCCTAGTAAATTACTAGGACTGCTGTCAGGCCGCATACCGAATGGTGGGTCCTATATTACTAGCGCCGCGCAAGAACTTTTGGTGCACACCTCCGTACCTAGATGGTGATACTGCAGATGAGAGAAAAGCTGTTGATTCACTGTCTAGACAGATCGACAATATAGCTCTACATCCTAGTACTGCGATTGTAGGATCTTTAAACTAGGTATTTGGGGCTAATGTACGAAGTAGGATCAAAGACTCTATTCAATATATTTTATCATCTCGGAGGGGTCATGCATAAGTACATACAACATAAATACAGTACCTCCCGTACTGGTTATTTCCCGCGTTTTTCGTATATAGTGAAAGGTTCTGCTAGAATGCTTCATACGTACAGAGTATGTATTGTACACGTACCGACTAAAGATTTTTCAATCAAATATTAGATATCAATTCTATTATAGACTAGATAAGGTTCTATACACTAAAAGCAGTAACATGCCATTCCACTCATGCCCCATACCCATGAGGTCAATCAGAGCTTTTGTCTTCAGCGCCATTTCAGAGACAATGTATTGTACCTGCTTCAGCGGTGGCCTGATTGTGGTTTCTCGACCCGAAGGTTGAACGGTGATTGGGCACTTGGGCAGCATATGCAGGTCTGCGAGGGTTGCCAACTCAGTGCCTAATGATATCGATCTGAATCATTTCCCTATGGCATGCCCAACGATCAACTTATCTGATCAGGCAGTTGACCAAATTAGTTAGGTCAAGTTCTTCGACTTTCTCGTCTGGTATGTTTCTTGAATCTTCGCTCCAACCCCTCCTCACACATCAATCACTGAGGGCTATTTGTCTTGGCTCTTCCCACCAAAAGAATTTCTGGCAACTCTTCCCTTTCGCTGGAGTCAATTCGCGCCCGACTTCCTATCCTGGACCACATGCACGGGCTTTCATCTAAGTTTCAAATTTCATCTATCTCTAAGAACACTGTCTTGTGCAGCCCTTGAAAGATGCCCACTATCTCCATCGCACAGAACTTCATGTGCTAGCGAAATCACCTATACGCAATTACAAGGTCTGCAAACCGTCACAAACATATTTACGAAGGTACATGGGGGAGCATCCCGCTCCTCCACGTAATCCGTGCTGTACCTCTACAAAGTGGGAAGTCACTTTCAAGATTAAACCTGACGATAGTTTGGTATTTCTTTGATTGTTTCACGGGAGCAGTAAGAACACCACCTAAAGGTCTTGTTTAGTTACTCCCTATGGCGTACGTCTTACATGGTACATCCCCATAGCGTTTGGTACTAACTTCTGTTAGGTTCAATATAACAATTGGTCCCAGTCCTCATGGTTCGGATCATTCCTCGCTATCTGACGAAGAAGACTCCTCGGGTGTGCAGGTCTCTCCACCTTCTGACTCAGGAAGCCATGATTATCAGGACCCTTATGATGAATGGGCGCACTTGCCATATCCAGACGAACTAAAGCCATCTGATTCCGCGTCTCGACCTAGGACATCGCATCGTACACGCAGCCGTCACCCGGTCCACGGATCGTCCTCGGCCCGTCGCCACCCAGGTAGACGTCACGTTGTGCAGGAACGGGAACATTTTACTCGTCGCTCTCGCCGTCAGCCATCTCCCGAGTCCCCAGAGAGCATGGATTCGGGAGATGAATATGGCAGCCCTTATGGTCGAGTATCCCATGAGAAGAGGGTTTGGCCTCCCGTGGCTCAGGGCCCAGCCTATGCTCGCAGCTCCTCTCCGGTGCCTTCATATGTTTATCCCAACACTACTACACCTCATGGGGCTTTTGCGCACCAGAATGGTCATCATACTCCGTCAGACCAGCTTATAAGGCTGGGCCCCCACGGTCACCCCGCTCAGCCAACCCCTTATGGCCATGCAGGCTATGCTTATAATCCCCAACTGCAACAAACTCATGGCTCCTCTATGCCGCCCTTTTTCGTTCACGACCATCATTTGGGGCACCTTCCGCACCATCCGCCGCCTTCCAACACTCGGAGCGATGGGCATAACCCATCTCAACACCCAATGGCGCAATCTCTCTCATCTCATGGCCCCTCTCCCTATGGGGGTCCTCCACTGGGACCCCACGACTTGATTCCGTATGGACCGGGGGGTTATTATTCATTTAGGGAGCCATATGGTATGCTCCCTGGCATGATCCATCCGTCCTATTTCAATCCATACCCCCGCGTACCGTCTCCAAGTCAGGTTGAATCAATTGGCTCCTCACCCCCGCCACCTACGGATACATCAAAGGACGAGGCAATAGCAAGGCTGGAGAGATTGATCCTGGAGGAAAGAACAGAGCGTGAAGCGAGGGAGCGACGAGAAGCGGCACGGCAAGCGGCATTGGAGCAAGAAGCTGCTGAGCAAGTTGCAAGAGAAGAGCGTGCCGCTCATGAGATGAGGATCGCAGAGGAAGCGGCTGCTCGTGCTAAAGCAGAGGCAGAACAAAGAGCTTCTGAAGAAGCAGCGAAGGCAAAGAAAGAGGCGGAAGAAGCTGCAGCGGCAGCGGCAGCAGAGGCGGCAGCGGCAGCCACTGAAGCTGCCAATGCAGCGGCGGCAGAAGCTATTGCTGCAGCGAGGGCTGCCGCATCTGATAAACCTCTCCCAGAGAAGAAGAAACCCATAAAGTTCAAGGATGCAGTCGGGCGGAAGTTTAGCTTTCCCTTTGATTTGTGTTGTACTTGGCAGGTAGGTCTTTCTTCCGACCCACTGATTAAGCCTATTTCTGACTGTTTATTAACTCTAGGGCATGGAAGAACTCATCCGGCAGGCTTTTCTCCACATAGAAGTAATTGGGCCCCATGTCGCCGAGGGACATTACGATTTGATAGGCCCCAATGGGGATATCATACTTCCTCAAGTTTGGGAAACTGTGATCGAACCTGATTGGACAATTACTATGCATATGTGGCCTATACCAGAGAAGTCGAAGACCCCTGAACCCGCTCCACCTCCGGAGCCCCCTATCCCAGAAGCTGCTACTACCCCTGAAGCTTCGACAGCACCGGATGTGGTTGTCGCCGTTCCTAGCGAGGAGCCAAAAAAGAAATCTGAGTCAACAGGTGCGTCTTATGCCCGTCATCTCATCAGCAGTTCTTCGAGTCCACTTGCATTCGCCCATCCCATACATCGAACTGACTTGGTTCTCTAGGAACAAAAAAGCCACGAGCAAGGGCTCCTGATCCTGGTGCATTTGCCATGTGGATGGTAGGTGGTAACCGCAGGCTGAACAAGGCTTTAAAAGCGGGAAAAAAGCTTAGAGTAGTCCTGCAGCACGGATTTTCTTGTCGTGTCATGCGGATATGATCTCTTAATCTTTTAGTTGCCTTCAGACTGCGCATTGTGAGGAGTATTGGCCCGCACCTTGCAGGGTTCTCTTTAGCTAGGCCTAGAGCCTAGATCGCAGTGGAGCGGAAAAGCGAAGCACGTCGGAGCATTTCTTGTTTTTCCGCACACTCAACTTTTCAAAGTAGTCTTGGGCGAATTCTAGAAGTTTCAATTTGATCTATCCTAGGCTGCTCTAGGGGGAGCATGGCTTTTCTCTCGCATAGCCGAGATGTTTCTCATGCTCCAGGGTGGGATTATACGTGGATGTTACTTCTCATCTTTTTGCTTGTGTCTCTTTCCCCTTTTCCTTTTTGGTAGCTGGAATTTAGGAGCAGGGAAGGTATCTGTGGTTACCAAAAAGTTATGGCATGGTTTCATCGTGTTTTGAACATTGTGGGTGTCGTGGCGTGCTAATATACCCATAGAGCGTTGATTAACATCTCTTACTACTTTCATGTATGCATATCTCTTTATGTTTTGGTTTCAAGGTGGGTGTTCGTAAGTAACAGGCAACACAAGCCAAGTGATTCATCTTATGCTACCAACACCTTGCAAAACATAACTATGATCTTGCATTCTACATTACGTATTACGTACAACCTGACTGAGGCTTATGCTTTTTAACTTCTTCATTCTACCGGGCCCGAGGCGATGTGACCTGCACGATAACATCATTGGGGAGTAAGGGGCTTCCAATTGATTATATCTTCCACAGTTCCGTCGAGAAGGCCGTTGTTTTCATACGTAGACTTCAGACGTGATCCTGCTGGTGGGTTGGCATGGAGATTTCTCTCAACTTCATGCTCCTGTCTGCCGAGGTAAAACTTATCAGTATCTGTCGAACTCTTGGTCGAAATACATGGTGTACTGATTGTGTGAGCCTTGCTTTCAAGATTCTGTACCATGGGGCCGAATCCAATGAAGATAGGGTTGTTCGTGGTAGCAACGGTTTGTGGCATGTCTATAACTGGGCAGGCCCCAGTAGGGCATTGCCTTGAACTGAGGGAAACCGGCTTTCGGGGTATTGGCGGTGCTGCTTTCCCATCACCCAAAGGTCTGGTATACGTATTAGTAGAGCCGAGATGACCTGATATGCCCAAAGAACTCGATGGTTGGGGCCTTGTGTTCCAGCCAACTGATTGATGCTGGGCTTTAATTCTTGGGGGAATTTGGGGCTTTGGTGGAAGAGGATCCCGAGTCGGAATACTGTTTTGTCTCTCGGTGGGATTATCTGTGTTAATCCAATATGTATCGTTGCTGGAAGAGAAAGGATTGGGACTGTGATGGATATTAAGACTACACCAATCCTCAGGAGGTCTCAGAGCTGATTTTACAAGCGCCCCTTTGATATTGTTGATCAGAACGAGTAAAGCAAATGGAGAGCAACCACGACGTACCATTTTCTAACCACCACTTATGATGATCGGAACTAGCTGGTGGTAGACCAGGGGCAATAGGCGTTGGTAGCATAGGCTCCTCACTTTCCAGACTTACTCTTCCTATTTTACTTGAGAGCATATTGTATGGGTTATCTCGTCTCTCTTTGTAGAGTGTACGCCTGAGTTTACTCTTTATGCCTTCATCAACAACGTTGATAATGCAAGAGAAAGTGGCCCAAACGGGACGATGGTCCGAGAATCGTAGGTTTGCAGTACTATAGTTCGTCTGGCGAAGACAAGACCCTCGCCAAAGTATTCTATCGCACCAAGCAGGTATACGTGCTTTCTCCCTGCAGCCAGTTAACCTGTTTCCTCGCGTTATAATTGGTGTTGGTCTTACGAGGTATCATATGTATCGCTGTCAATGTCATATTTGTATGTTGGGGGAAACGTAATGAGCCCTTCAGTATAAAACGCAAATGCCTTCCCTGCTAGCATTTGTAGGTTTAACTGAAACATGTTAATAGACGAAGATTCCCTGGTTAAATGATTAAAATACCTGGTCATTATCGTAAAGCTTTTGATAGTCTTTCTGCGCAACAAGCTCCTTGACAAACTGATTACCGAGGCCAATCCGATAATTGAAATCTCCAAGCCATACAATGGCATCATGGTCTTCAATTGATCTATTCCTCTGAAATCGGAGTCCGTGATATATGGTATCATAGTCTCTATTTCTCTCATCGTAGTTTGCGAATCCTGCGGCAAGATGGGCCGTAACAAAACAGATCCGTGTGTTGGAGTACTCAAAGCGTATGGCACAGCCACCTTTGTTACCCGCTATTCCGGAAAGACCTGTCTATAGATCATAGTCAGACATGGATTGATGGAGAACACGCAGGGACTTACTTTCTTGACACTTCCCTCGACATTCTTGACGTCCTTCAGTGCATCTTCCCTAATATATACCAAAAGTGCAGCGCCAACCAACTGACCACTGCGTAGAAGGATATAATCCGCAGTCCCTCTTAGCCTTGCACGCTTGTTTAAACAGTTCCTAACAGCAAGCTCCCATGCCTTACGAGTTGTAGGATCCGTCGACATTATCTGCTGTGGGCTTAATGAGACAATTTCCTGGAAGCCGACAGCAAAGATAGTCGGGTCTTCAGTTTGAGTATCAAGTCCTGCTAACAACCATGGCGTTAGGTCAACATCTGGCTCACGGTGTCTCCCATTGATATTGAACGTCCCAGTCCAAATTTTGATAGACCTTGTAGAGGAATATTCTGACGCTCGTCGATTCAACTCATCGGAGACTAGATCGTTGATTGGGTCATAAAGGTGCACCGGTAATTGATTCGTCAGCCTTCCTAATAGAAGGTCTATTGTTTTCTGGCGAGCTTTGTCGGAAAAATTGTTGACATAGAGCCGTGTTGCGGTTTTCCGTGCATCTGCCAGCGCGCCGGCAATGGACATTTTTCCATGTCGCGTAAACGAGCTTTTTAAAGCGCCTGTACCCGCGTAGATTTTTGACAAAGCATCCCCATTATCAGCCCAGAGGGTTGAATGCCTTAGCTGGGTTTCTGAGGCAAATCTTCCATTTTGCTGCAGTATAAAAGCTTCAAGGGCCATGGAACTGATGATGGTTTGTACGAGGTTAGTCCTGTCGAGGCAATCCAAACAATTTGTCCGGAACACGCCTTCCTGTTGAAGAACAACAGAAGCACTTCTCGGTTCACGTTCATTCTCACCCCGAGTTGCTATACCAATATCTTCAGACACAAAGTAGGCAAATCCATCCAAAGAATGGGATATTTCGCTCTTGATTTGGTTACTAGCTGCATAACCCAATGGACCTCGGGTCTCCGCGTGGAAATCAAATTCAGTCGTTCGTAAAAGTGCATGATCGGATAGGATACCAGATCCAGCTTTTTGGCTAAGAGAGCTGTTCCTAATCTGGTTGGAAAACTCTGCCGACAGCTCAGCCTCCCCGGGTTTGAGCTTACTTAAGAGGTTAACCACATGAATTGCACCATACTCAAATTCAAGACTCTCAAAATGGTTGTTGAAAGCGTGCTGGGTCGCCTCGCTAGATCGAGTTATCTCGATTTTCTGTTGCCCAGGGAGAAATCCAGTAGCTTGCTCCCAGAAAATAGGCACGGAACCACGTATTTGAACGTAGGAGAACGTTATATTAGGCGGGATCCAAAGAATTGTCTCTGTTTCAACAAAATTGGCAACATGGCCATCATCATCAATGCCTCGAGTATTGAACCTTGTGCCTGCGCGTCGAGAAGACTGTCGAGAGATGATGGTTAATGAGGAAGGGAGATTCGTTCGCAGCTGGGGCAAGATGGAAACTGAAGCAGGAATCATCAATGTGCCAGAAAACCCTCGTATAACACACGTCAGAACCTGGGAAGAATCGAGACGTAGCTTCTCAATAGGTGATAGGTGGCTTCTGAAAAGAAGAAGTGGATGAATCATGTACGAATTCCAGAGCATATCCTCATCTAGAGATTCGATATCGAAAGCTGCCGACTTGTCCGAACTAGCGTCACATCAGCTGGGGCTGGTCACTCAGTCAACCGGTACCCTGTATCGACTAACCGGTCCTGTAGTCGATCGGTAAGGTTGAAATCAAGGCTATAATAAAAGCTCCCATCACCAAGAAGCTTTTTCAGAGCCAAGAAAGGATTATCGCCAGCTATATCTTTATTCTCAAAGCTAGGTCCACGGTTAAACTCTTCAGCTGCAAAGGAAGATTCGGACTCGTAATCAAGTCCATTTTCATAATCAGAATGATTGAGGCAAACTAAAGTCGTTAGCTTTAGTTGGTCGGAGTAGGTGAGAATGAAATTGTACAGAAGTCAACGTTGTCGATTCTTGAAACAGTTTCCCCGGGCCTAACCGCTGCGGCCCTTGAGGAAGCAGTGACGACGCAGATGAAAACTTCCTCGCCCAAGGCAATTAATCCGAGGATCCCATATCCATCACCCAAGGCTCGGTAGCCTTTTAAGTCGACAGATTGTAAACTCGCAAACTCAACAAAACAGCGTGGCGGGCCACTACTGCATAATTTATTGATCCCTGACTCTGTTGAGCTGTGTTTAAAGATCAAGGCGAAGTCAGTCGTGGTTATAGCAAGAGTGCGGTGAGGACTTTCCCGAGAGAACACCCGAAAACTAGGCATTTTCTTTCTCTAATCCATCTGGCGCATTCACTGATAATTTAGGTACAGTATCAAATCATGACGCGCCAAAATCCACACTTCCGTGGACATTGATATGATACTCCGTACTATGAACCAAATCATGCTCCTCCACTGATTAGGAGTGGAGCCACCAAAACTAGCAGGCGGTCAACAAGATTTGTTATCAGGGCTTAATTTTTTCTCCATTATATGAACCCTTGGTGCCAGTCACTAATCATTTCGCTGCTGTGCTTTTCTTATCCCTCCTTCCTTTATTTATCATTTTCTTTGAGTGCTTTGGAAATAGAGGTTCAATATTTGTGCCATTATATTCACCACTGCAAATGGGCTTAGCAGCACCTCGCAAGTAGGTGAAACCAATACTCGCCAAAGGCTTAAATATCTGAGTGCTGATCTCGTTGGCTTTAAGGAAGACAAAGATTTCCCATGACCCAAATAATACGAATTGGTCCCGATCAACTAGCGGCTATGGGCACAAAATTATGAGTTCTCAGGGATGGACTCCCGGCAGTTTTCTAGGTGCACGCAATGCTGCTCATGCGGATATGTTCACTGCTGCGAGTGCATCTCATATCAGGGTTGTTGTGAAGGACGATACGCTTGGACTTGGAGCACGCTCAAAGCGTGACCCTTTAGATGAGCCTACTGGTCTCGATGCTTTCAAAGGGTTATTAGGTCGACTGAATGGAAAATCTGATGCGGATTTGGCAGCCGAGCAAAAACAGCGCGAAGATGCGAAGCTAGCCCGATACACTGCGACAAAATGGCATACTGTCAGGTTCATCAGCGGTGGTTTGTTGTCTCAGGAGAAGTCTGATTCTCTTTCTCCTCGGGAGGAAACTCAAGTTCAACATGACCCACACTACAATCAGGGCGGCCTCAACGTACAGAGAAACGATCAAGACACAGGCTCTACTGCTATGGATAATCTACTCAAATCAGCCAAAGAGGAATGTATCCCATCTATCCAAAATTTGGAAGCCGCCAAGTCGGAAAAGCAGCGACAGAAGAAGGATAGGCAGGGGAAGAAGCATAAGAAGAAAAGGAAGCATATGGAAGAGTCTAGCACAACGGACTCTAAATGCTTAGATAGAACGATATTGGAAACTGGCTCAAAAGTCACTATCAACGAACCCTCAGTTGCCGAGGCGTTATCAAAAGAACGCCGTCCAATGGGGAGACATGTCTTCAGGAGTCGACACATTGCACAAAAAAAGAAGGCTCTCATGGACGACAAATCCCTCAACGAGGTAATCATAGCACACTCACTACCGTTAATTCGAGATCCCGAAGCTAACTGGCACAGATATTCATGGTCAAGTCATAGACTTGAATTTCACTGGATGTTTCTTTCACGTTGGCTGCATGGTATTGTCGAATCTAGCATCACAGCATATAGTGCTTGTCGAATAGCGCTACTGTACGGTCTCATGCAGGAAAATACACCGACTTCCTGCATCCACTATTAGCGGGGGCAACTGCATGTCACGACGCTCCTTAATCAGGTGCCTTTCCCTTTCTTCTGAAAGACCGTTCTATAGACGTGTGACGGAGAACATCTTATATTAACTTTAGTACTGCCCTAGCTTGAGTTTTTATGCATATATGAGTCTTCATCTTGGTTAGAATAGAATAGCGTGATATGTTGTTCATGATTTGTCAACCCAATGAATTGCAATACGAGTATCTCCTAGTAAAATTTCTAGTGATCATCTTGGCTAGGCTGACATATCCTAAAATAGCATAATCATGGTGAAAGGACTTGGGGAAATCTTAGGTATGTACATATATAATAGATATGTACATCAATGCCAATTACGAGGTCTATACGGCGTATGCAAATGACCGCCCACATCCCTCGATCTAATCAAGAACGTGTGGATCTATGGCAAAGATTAAAAATACTCTTCCACTAGCGCGTACGTGCCAACCTACAAATTCCGCCTTCTGGTAAATAGGTTAGGCGGGAGCACCCGTTCGTTAGAAATCTTCCTCGTAAGGATATGTACTACGTGCTCCGTATCTGTACAGTACAAGCATTGTAAATTTTCACGTGAAAGTTCAAAAGTATTTAAATATTAAACCTAAACCCACTCATTGAACATGGATCAATACTTTTCCATAGGGCAACGGCAACTATACTTAGGTCCCAGTCATCCTATGCATAACTACACTGTTACTTAATCTTTATACTAATCTTGGCTCAAGATTTCTGCAATCGACCACTGAATCCTGCACATGCCTTCGGACCTGAAATGGAGGCGAATACTGACGTAACCCATCAAACCCGAGTGACTTCGGGGATTCAACATAGCGATAATGAACGGTGCCAGAATTTAAGTGGACCCAATCAGTGTCAGGGCGGCAATTCCAGTTATGGCTCTTTGGGCAAAATGGCTAGTGCTACTGTAGAAAACGGTTTCCATACGCTGCAGAGCGAACTGGAGTCAGTATCTTCCCACAATCGCAGATCGTCCACAGTAGCTGGAAGTTCGAGTGCCCCGATTGAACCTGGAAAAGTTAAGAAAATGGGGTAAGGGAATCCAGGAGTCCATTTTCTGCTGTAGGGGGTCGAAGGAGGCTAACTGTAGGTTTAGTATTCACTGGGCACCGCTAAATATTGGTCTGGAACGTCGCCTGCAAACATTCGTGGTTTTGTGCCATACTTTGACCATCGCCATTTTTCTCACGGGCTTCTTCTTCACATGTGCTATCCCCCTATCTTGGCCTGTTCTCTTGCCTTACCTAATATATATATCACTCTTCTCGACGTCTGCTACGTCAGGCACGTTAAGTGGCCGGAGCAACTACTTGCGGTCTCTTCGCATCTGGTCAATTTATGCATCCTATTTCCCGGCTCGCTTACATCGGTCTGAACCTCTTTTGCCGACACGGAAATATATCTTTGGATACCATCCCCATGGAATTATCTCACATGGTGCTTTTGCGGCATTTGCGACCGAGGCACTCGGCTTCTCTAAGCTTTTCCCAGGAATCACCAATACTTTGCTTACCCTCGATTCGAACTTTCGCATTCCTTTTTACCGAGAGTATGCTCTTGCTATGGGTGTTGCTAGCGTCTCACGTGAATCATGCGAGAACCTTCTTACTAAAGGTGGTGCGGACGGCGAAGGCATGGGGCGTGCCATCACTATTGTCATCGGTGGTGCCCGCGAATCCCTCGATGCCTTACCGAACACACTGCGCCTTGTGCTCAAAAGGCGTAAGGGGTTCATAAAGCTTGCCATCCGCACTGGTGCCGATCTTGTCCCTGTGCTAGCCTTCGGCGAGAATGATCTTTATGAACAAGTGCGTTCAGACCAGCATCCCCTCATACACAAATTTCAAATGCTCATAAAACATACCATGGGCTTCACAATCCCATTGTTCCACGCTCGTGGGGTCTTTAACTATGATGTGGGCTTGATGCCATACCGTCGCGCGTTGAACATTGTTGTTGGTTGTCCTATACAAGTTGTTCAGCAACAAGATAGAGATAAGATTGACGACGATTACGTTAATTACCTGCATGCTAAGTATATGCAGGAGCTTGAAAGATTGTGGGAGCAATGGAAGGATATTTATGCCAAGGACAGAACGTCAGAACTTGAAATCGTTGCGTGATATAATTGCCATTTACCGAATAACCTAACCTTGTCGCACATTTATGCGAATACCATACCTTTTGCTGCAATAGATCATATAGAAGAAAGGGTTTGTTAACGTCATCTGTCGAACATGTGACCCCTCAAAGTCGAGAAATTTTCTAGTCCCCAATCAAGGTCCTGCTAAGCTGCACATTCGTAAATAACATAGCAATGTATTGTATATAGTTGCTTGTGCAGTCGCGGTGTTCAAGAACAAGAGCCAGGAGATGATCATAGGTCGCCCACGCAGAGAGCTTGTGCGTGAAGTACGAAGAAAGCTGGGACTGACACTACATGCTGGTAGGTAAATCTCTTTTAATGTGCCTGAGCTTTTCTAATGGTGGAAAATGCGAAACAATTGGATGTATTGGCCGATTCATTCCAACTCATACTAATAATATACTCCAAAGGGAAAAACCAACCAACAGAAATAGCAGCCTGGGTATCTGAGAAAACCGAAGCAAAAGGGACAAACTTAGGGATAAAAATATAGAGCCTAGGAGGCGGATAATGAAAAGAAAAGAGGATTATTAACGAAGGCGATTATTTCAAGGCCATGGTTCCATTATAGCATCCCAGGAACATAAAACAACGCAAGATAAACAAAGCGAGACCTCTTACCCCGATTGGAGGTCTTGAGCAATGTTGTCTGGATTTACACTCCCTGGGTTTAAGCCCTGCACAGCTGTCGTAGGTCCAGAAGGCAGTCGACTCTCAATAGCGACACGGACACTTCCATGAGAACCTTTGATTAAGTGGCCACTATCAACCCTGTCCTGGATCATTTCATCGAGCATTCGCGACATTTCGTCATCTGTGCTTTTTCTCCCATCCACCTCGTTCTCCTTATGAGATAAAAGGATGCTGGCTACCGAGTTGCTAGCTGGCGAGTCGTCCTCATCGGGATTAGTACTTCTACGCTCGCTTTTCTCCTTTTGATCTATAGGGCATGCATCGGCAGTGAGATGTGCAAGGTCCCGATGTCGAGCCGCAGAGCGGAGCGCAGCGAGCATTCGATCCTTATCATCCAACTGTTGACGGAGTTCGTTGATTTCCATGTCCTTTTCGCGAAGCAAAGCAGCTATATCTGAGCCCTCGGAAGTTGCGCTTCCAGTTTTAACGCCTATTGACATTCGGGAATGGCTCGACCGCCGGGCTTGTAGTAAACGTCTCTCTAAGGTGGAAATATACCGGTTTTTGTCACTCAGGTCGGCCTGGAGGGCTGAGATTTGCCTCTGAGCACTTGCATTCCCGTCTGCAAATTCGCCCATAATATCCTCCTCCTCATCATTCCCAAGTGATCCACTCGAGAAAGGCGAAGGATCGTTGCTATTGACGGAGAGGAATGATACAGGTCGGACAGAAGAGGCACCATATGCGCCCAAGGTTGATTGACTAACCGAAGAGCGCAAAGATCGAGCCACCGATTCGGCAGCAGACATTCTAGATAGCCGGCCAAGAGCAGACATTGCTCCCTGAGTGTTCACACCAGTAGACTTGGAACAAAGGATAAGTCGATTGAGATGTTCTATGCGTTCTTTAAGAGCAGTTCGAGCCAGTTGCATTTCCAGCATTTGTTCTTCGTGACGTGCATGCGCCTCTTTTTCTAGCTGCTGCTCTTCTAATTTCAACTCTTTCTCAGCTTGGGCTTTTGTTTGACTCTCGAGCTGGCCGCGAAGAGCCTGGATTTCCATCCGGTAGCGTTCCAGAAGAACACGGCTGCCTGCGTCACCACCACCACTACCGAACGCTTCTTCCGCCCGTTTGGCGTGGCTGACGATATTATTCTTAGCTCGAGCAGCAAACTTCAAAGTATTGAGCGTTTCACCGGAGTGGGAATTTCCTGTTACGCCAAGATGGACGGTGCAAAGAATGCTGACTAGTGAGTTCCCTGACAAAGCTGGTTGTAACAACCTTGTGAGTTTACTGTCACGATAAGGCAGATGCCTGCCCTCGCGATCAGTTGGGTTACCAGCCTTGTCTTTAGTCTCCGAAAGCCTAGAGATGATAGTCCCAAGGGTAAGTAGGCTTTTATTTATGTGGGCACCTTCTGTTCGGCGCTCTTTGTCATCTGCTGCGCGTTCTGATCCAGCCAAGTCTATCAAGCTGAGCGTGGATACTCTGACACCTCCAGGGGCCATGCCCGATCGCCTATCTTGAGTGGCACCTGAGGGCACTCGTTCTCTACTCTCGACAACAATTTGAACAACTGCATGACTTCGGGAACTGCGCGCATTGAACTGCGTGCTACCAGTTCGTCTTGCATGATCACCCCTCGCAATTACACGAAGAAGTTGCGTCGGGCTCTGCACGATCTCTTCTTTCAGGGGACTCGCATACACGCCTCGCTTGCTGTCTTCACGCAACTTTATCTCTTCCTGCTGGAGAGACGCACCACCAGCGGAAGCTGAAAGAAGGTCATGAATCTTCTCGTTATAGATTTCAAGGTAGCTAACGCGAAGCAAGAATTCTCGATGGGGTGTCTCCCTAATAAAAGAAAAAATGTCGGTTATCGCTAATGGTATCACCCCTGGAGAGGTAGCAGTTCCCTGCATTGAGAAGGTTTTACCGGTACCGGTCATGCCGTACGCAAAGACGGTACCATGATAACCCTCCATTACCCTCCTCACGAGACGTTTTGCCGCGGCGTCGTAAACTTTAGCATTATGTTCATGGGGAGAGAAGACGTTATCTAACACAAAGGAGTAAGTATTCTTATCCATAATTCGATCGTGGGATTATTGTTACCATAATAATAATCTCCTCCTTCTTTTCCATTAAAAGTGATGAGACTTCGACGTGCATCCATTGTCCATTCGCCGTTGTTTTTTGAAGTATCAGTTGTGTGCACATCAGGACGTGCTCGAACGCTCACTATGACATTTCCTTTGGCCTCCTTAGGCCTTGAGTGCGGTTTGGATGTACCTGCTAGATCATCTGCATCCTCGAAAGTGGTCGCGCTTGTTGAGTATGACCCTTGAGCGGAAGAGCTCCTGCTTTGCGATGGAGAGGCCTCAGGCTCACGGGTGTCTGTGCCCGCAATTGTTCTAATATCACCAGAACCATTCAACAAAGATGGTGTCTCTGAACTCCGGTAGCTGCTGGTGGTCCCCACGCTGAACCTGGAGCTCCTTTTGACCTTCATACTGCCAGAGGAATGAAGGCTTTGAATCCCCGAGAATGACGATGCAGTAGAAGGACGGCTGCCTGTTTTCGGTGGTTGGGGAAAAGCCGCAATACTTATAGTTCTGCGCAGTGACTTATCGGGACTGCTTGGAGTACGGCCAGCTGAGATCGACCTGGAGGGATTCATGTTGGAAGCAGAGTTGGATAGTGCAGTCTTACCAAGTGATGGTCTCGGGCTGGGAGATGCACGCGTTTTGGAAGACATTTGAAATGGGGAAGGCGCCCTCACATGGTCAGGTGAGATTGGTAAACTCTTTCTTGATTTCGGAGCTGTGAGCGGGGGGAAGGATCCTGTCGAAGGGTTCGCGGAAGGCCGCGATGGCTGGGGCAACGTAGACATGAAAGCGTGAAGAATTCCGCACAGGCACCTCGAACACCGCTATAATTGAGCTTGGTTGAATGCGAACGCCTGTAGATGTGTATGATGGGTGTAAGTGAGGTATGCGGCGGCCATACGCGAAGTATGGCTTTAGTAGTTGAATGTCAAAATAGGATATCTCTGTAAAACGAAAAGCTGTGGTCAGTGTCTGCCAACGGGGTATCGCCATCTTAGGGGAAGACGAAGTCAAGAAGCCCAACTTAGATGCCGGCTAAGTATAGATGGATGTACCTGAGGTGAATCCCAAGGAGCATTGTCTTGGCGGTCCCCGCGCACGAGCGGTTCTTCATCTCATGCTATACATAATATACCGCGAAAAGACACATGTATGTATGATATATGGGGAAACAATGAACGAAAATCTAAGCCCAAGGCTTTTGAAGGTAAATACTTACTGAACGTTGATTCTTGTGAAGCCGTCGTTGGTGTCGCTCGTTGTGACGGCGGAAATATCCGCAACCCAAACGACAGATGACCACGGTCCAGATGTTCGATTTCCACAGATTATTTGAAACTGCTATTGTTGCCGCCGTTCCACTCTCCCTTTCAGTCGGGCGTGTACTAACAAGAGACGTTGATAGTAATTCGACGGTAGCTCTGATGTAGGAAGCAAGTAGGAGATCGCTCGACGACTGGACAGGAGCGCCGTGTTAGCACCGACCGACCCAGGATCGCAAGGAGTTGGTTTAGGAAGGATTCAGTGTGTACTTGTTGGTCCTTCAGTCGCGTCTGAGCGGGACGGAGGGCAGGCGGCCCCTGTTGAAGGGGCAAGTAAAAGTGGTTCCCTCGAGTCTTTTTTTCCAACTTCCGTTTTCTATCTCCCCCGCCCCCAAGGAGTTGAAGGGATGAGGACTTGGAAGAAATGAGGACGGTGAACGAGATAAGTAAATGTTTGAATGTTTGTCCTTGGTGTATGTGATCAATATGGTTTTGATAATATGATAATCGTTTAGAAAGTTGACACCCCACAGACAGTTGAGATTTGCTTGCCTGAAAGGCTGTAATACCTCCGGTTGTTATACCTACCTAGTACCGAGTAATTATGTTGCTGTCTTTTGATAGGTAGGTATTCGGTAGTACAGATAGTAGTACTTACCTAAGTCTAGGAGGTTATCGTCGTCCGATCACAGGTTCTGATCATGCATGTTTCACATATCTATAATACTAGGCTTTTCTGCACTCCTATTTTGGAAGGATTGTTCAAGGGCCAGAACAATCCCTCTCCCTCTAGAAGTCCAACTCGTAACAACTCACGAAAATCTCACAAATGGTTCTATGTCTTACTTTGTTCAACAGTGAACCAGAACTTTTCCAGACAAAATTTGTCCAGGTGGCTACTAAGAGCAAACACAGATTAAACATTCGGCTTGTTTTGCATCTATAGATTACAGTACTTACATACTGGTCTTGCGTAACAAATTAATAAAATTAAGATTATGATGATGCGCCTGCCCCAACTCTGAGAGACAAGCAACCGTGGGCTAGGACACTTAGTGCAAGGAAGCGGGAAAAAGGGGACCAATCAACGTGTAAAATACCTCTTAACTTTAAGAGCTCAGGGAGACACACCTGCGGCATCCAAGAAACTTTAGCACTAAAGGTAGTTTAGTGGTCTGGCTTTCAAGGATACACATACTCTGCACAAATATATCCATGGAATGACCCTAATTACCCATATATTAGCAGAGTGGACGCAGCTTACATTGCAACCAGTAAATAGAAAACAATTTTTAACTGTAGCCCACTCATGTTGGGGTTGAAAGTTCCTAAACACGCCTTACGGAGGATTTACCCCGGCAGGGGGATGGACAAAAGGCTAGATCTCCACTGACAGCAAGGCTCACTGAGCCTAGGCTAGAGCTAGACTAAGGAGTCGAGTCGCAGCTGCCTGATATGGACTAGTATATATCAGCATTGCACTGAGAAATTGTCATTTATTCCAAATCCCTACAGTAATGTCAACACCATTTCATGGCGCTATCCACCAGTTGATACCAAATAAGCTTGAATCTGCTGATATAAGAAAATCTGCAATTTGAGGAACATGACTTACTCTTACAAATTTTTAACATTCCAAGATGTGACAGGAGGCAACCAACACTTGGAATGGGTTACAACATCGCGGAAAAGTTACTGAAGCTGCGTCCTTTACCCCATTATTATACAGTGTAATATAGGAGCAAATCACCAAGGATGGCCACAGAATAACTTCAATTATTCGGTGAAAGTGAACTGTTAGACGAAAAAAACCCTAAACTAAAAAAAATAGGGGGACACATTGCGACGCGTAACAGAAGGCAGATGCAGACTTAAAACACTTAGATAGCCTAAGCATCGCTATATTACATACCAGGCATACTCTAGGCTAACGGTTTGTGCAGCTACCTACCCTAATAGAGCAGCATTTGTATATCACTTGGTGTATCTTTAGAATGACCGAGACGTCTGTTTCGCGTTGGGTCCGTTGACGAGCGCTTGTCGCTAGTCATGAACAAAGCATGTTACTGCCTCGTGTTAAAATCCAATTGTCGGGCAGCGTTCTTAAAGGTATTATCGTCAATATCTCCGCCCCTTCTCGTCAAGTCATTACCCATTTTTTGGACCCCATCCAATTTTCTGGGAAGATTCTCCTTCTCTGTCGGTTTAGGCTCAGTAAACCACCAGTTGTGTTGTAAAACTTGACATGCCGTACTCCGTTTTCTCGGATCCAACGTACACATCGACATAAGCAAATCCGCGCCGACAAGACCAGCAGTCGGAAACTGCCTTAAAAAGAATTCTCGACCCTGTATTGGAATGATATGGTTCTTATCAGCGGGAATATAATTCGGCAACCTAGAGACTCCTGGCCAATTGTCTTCAGTGGGCGTGCCAAATGCTTCACAGACCTTGGAGATCTGATCAAGATCAGAGCTCCCTGCGACAAATGGCACTCGCAAAAGCAGCTCCGCAAAAACCATGCCCATGGACCAAATATCCACAGCTCCCGAGTACTGTCGTGCCCCATAAAGTAATTCGGGTGGTCGATACCAGCGGGTGATAACCTGGTGTGTCATGTTCAAATAAGGGTCAGCGAATGATCTAGCTAGACCAAAATCTGCTAGTTTCACTTCCCCATCGGTAGCAATAAGAAGATTGTTTGGCTTTATATCTCGATGAAGAATATAATTTTCGTGGCAGAACCAGACGCCTCTAGCAAGCATCCCCATCCATGCCTTAACATCAGCTGCACCGTAGTGAACATTCCCATCTTTAATGAGCATCTCAAGGTCGCCACGCGGTAGATACTCCAAAACCAAGTTAAGATTTTGGTCCTTAGAGGAAAAGACATCATGGAGCGCTATGATGTTCGGATGTGACAATTCTTGTAAGTATTTGACTTCTCGAATTGCGTCCATCGAAAGCCCGTCTCTGTATTCAGCATTGACTTTGATCTTCTTGATTGCCACAAAGGACGAAGGATCAGTTCGAAGATGACCAAGATAAACGACAGCGTAGGTTCCTTCTCCCAGTTTCTTGTCTGTGAATTTGCTTATGAGTGTCATGACATACTTGAGAGAGGAGAATCATGTACAAAGATGGTGATATAGCTTACCTTTGATATACTTATGCCGCACATCATCGTTTAATTGTTCGGTTAGTTCACGATCCGTGCTGTGCGTGATAAGAGGTGAAGGTGCGTTGTCTTGGAGGTTGATCGAGCTCTGAGTAGCTGCACATCGTGGTTTAACTGCAATGTCCAAGGCTGAAGTTGCGGCTGGTGATGGCTGGGGAGGCAAAGGTGAGACAGCCATAACTTGAAGTTGATTCCGGCTATACGCTGAGATTATATGTTCGGAAAGAGAGCGCTAAAGTGGTACACAATGGTGCATGACAAGTTATACACTAATGATGACATTCCCTGTGCGCTATATTAAGTATAAATCGAATCCAATTGTCTTGAATAAAAGAGTCAGTAATTAGTGCTCCATCTTTTATCCCCTGCTCCCATACATCAACATACGCTTCTTGATAACATTTTTCCTACAGAAGAGGTAGACAGGGTAAGAAGCATTATGGGTCTCGGAGTTTTATTGATCCTGAAATTACCGCCGTCACCGAAATTTCTCAAACACCGGAAAGCCACCACCAATAGCAATGAGTTCAACCAGGATAGCCAACTTTTTGCCACTCTTGATTTAGCAAAGTCATCTGGTTTCCCTTGGCCCTCCGTTTCCTAACTCTTTCTATCGCTTTCTGTTGTCCTGCCTGTAGCGATCTTGGCACCGCCGACCATCGAAAAACAGCGACGCGACTGACTATGGCGATGCGCAACTCGTCCCTCTTGTCTTTGCGATTCGTTAGACCTCTGATTATCGGCAAACAATGTGTGCGATGCTTTCATAAACATGCGGCTACACCTTCTGTGCCTTCACCGACACCATTTGTCCCCGATGTCCCTACATTTCTTACGTTGATCGGCCGTGGCATGTCTAAGCATGCGAGTAAGCTGCCTTCGTGGGAGAAACTGTTCACCCTTAGTTCCACTGAGCTGCGGGATCTGGGTATCGAGCCGCCCCGCCAACGACGTTACCTACTTCGAAAAAGGGAGAAGTTTAGGAATGGAGATTTTGGCCCTGGTGGTGACCTGGAACATGTAGTCGATGGTACAGCGCAGTTACGAGTTGTTGAAGTCCCATTGGTCCCTAAAGATTCAAGAAAAGGCGTTCAAGCCTCAGATTCCTCAAAATCGTCGGCGACTTTGTCTCCGGGGATGCGGAAAGTGATTGTCAATCTGCCACCGGATGCTCCAGAATATACGCATGATCCATCGAAACCGCTGAAAAAGTTCGCGCACATGAAGATTCATCGTGGCTCCATGCTTAGGGGTCCGTTCCTACAGCCAATCAAAGGCACAGATAACTGTGCAGCTCTAATAAAAGTCCAGGAGGGCATGTGGGAGGACAAGTTGGGACACAAGGTCGATGGTGGTGAAAGGAGACGTGCTGAGGTTAGGGCCAAGAAGAGGAGCGAAGAAAGGCGCAAAGGAACAGCATGAAGCAAGATGTGAACGATGGTAGATAACTGCATTGCCATTGCCTTATCTGTATAATAGTTTTATGTGCTCGTGTTTGAATATCAACATCATTTACTGTTTAGGAGCTGCATACCACGGAAGTGTACAGGTCCCTGGCACTGCAAGATCCAGATATATCGATACGTGTCGTAGAGATGTCTTCTACTTGCTAATTTTTGTTCCTATTGTGGGATTAAAGTGATATGGTGGGATAACAGGACTGGAAGCCAGTCCCAACGATAAAAAATAAAGGATACTTTACAGTAAAAAGGCCAGAAATAGATCGCTGATGGCTTGATACGGGAGGAGAGTAAGAGCTCATAGTGCGAAAGTGCCAGATGCTCTTCAAGTCTCTAACCTGCTCGGTTCTTCCCTCTAAGCACCGTTCAGGCTATTGCCGAACCCCCCTTCTCTAGAGCTATAAAGCTCGAGAATGAGATGGCGGACATTGTACGCTGGAGAAATAGAGGACGAAAAGTAAATGTACTATGCCTTGGCAACGGGCTCGCGCTTCTCGAACTGTATGACCGATTTTCCTAAGGGCTTGGAAAACAGTGACTGAAAGGCCGTTAGTTACAAGCTCTATACGTTGCATGCTAGCGTAGCTTACTGAGTAGTCTGTCTCCGGAATACTATTAACACCCGGGAGGTTGCGAAACTTGAACAATCTTACTAGAGCCGCAGTTATCGCACCGAGCTGGACATAAGCGAATTGTTCGCCAATGCATCTATGCCGTCCGGCGCCGAATGGAAGATATGGGCTGTTAGTACCTTTGGTGACCAAGCCGTAGCCATAGTCAACCTTCTCTTCATCTTCAGCATTGGTAGCGATAGTTTCATCCCATCGATGGGGGTCCCATTTAAGTGGATTAGGGAAATGTTCTTCTGATCTTGCAGTAACACCTGGGGATGAGAGGACATTGTGTGAAGTCGGGATCACGTAAGGGGTGCCTTCTACTGGCATTGGATTCTTGACAGCCCGGATGATGGAGTGAATTGGTGCATGTATGCGAAGAGTTTCTTTGATGACCTTTGCATGCAGATCTAATTTTTGCAAGCTCTCATAAGTGAGCGGAGACTCGTCACGTCCGAGAATGCGGAGTTGTTCTTGATAGAGTTCCTCCGTTACTTCAGGGGAAGCTGCAAGATGCAGGACGATCCAAGCCGCAGTAGATGACGAAGAGTGCTGGCCAGCCATGAGTAGAGCAATCATCATATGGGCAATTTCCTCGTCGGGGACTGGTTTTCCATCTTTGTACGCGCAGGACATAAGGTTCCAGACCATGTCTTCTGAATCTTTTTTGCTGCCAGTCTTACGGCGTTCCTTTATAATTTCCATATATGTTTCAGTCATCTTTTTCTGGGCGGCATCACGCTTGCGGTTATGGGGAAGGGGCGCCCAAGGTAACATGAAATTAATGGGGGCGAAACCCATGTCGAGATCATGATATAGTTCAGCGAAGGTGGAATCAAATCTACTCCGGACTTCCTTCCCTTGAAGGGAACGCGAAGCGGTGTAGATAGTAATCTCGGCAATTGTTTTGCAGACGTCGAAGATACCCTTGGAGCCTTGAAATGCCGAGGAGTTTTGTACAAAACCTTCCACTTCGCTTGTAATCAAGCGAACATATGAGCGAAGTGCATCGGATGTAAGACCATATTTCACAAACTGTATGTGTCAACTAGCTAGAATAAGTATCACAATTCTTGTGATTCTTACTTACCTTCTTCTGCTCCATGAGCTTAGCATTGGGGCAATCGTACACCACATGGCGCCCAAACACAGGTGTCGTAAGCGGCGAATAAACCTCTTCGGCGCAGACATCTCGGAGCTTGCCATTCAGAATAAAGTCATTGCCCTTGGTGCCTAGGTAAACAGTTGTCTTCTTGCCGAGGAGGACGAACGTAAAAATATCGCCATACTGTAATAGTAAACGTGATGTTAGCGAGAACCAAGAATCACCCCGTGGGCCAGCGTACCTTTGCGCGGCAATTAAAGAAGAACGAGTACGGATCCATGCCATAGCTGACGGTACTACCAATAAAAGGAAACCAGTGGAAGACCACAGGGGGTTCTTTGGGGTTTTTGAAGAGAAGTTGTCGCAAGACGTTGAGAATCACAGAGATGACAAGCAGGGATACTAATCCCATGCTAGCGAGCACCCATGATGAGAAATCAGAGCAGCGCTCGCAGACGCTGTTGAGAGTAACAGCGAGAAGGCCCATAGTTGCGGAACAGCGGGGGGTGCCAGGTGGAAGAAATGGGAGGCAATGGCATGAAAATAAAGAGTCTCTAGATAGAGGCACCCTCCTAGGCCTCTTACAAGAAATTGAGTAGAGGTGTGACACCCGTGACTCTTCTCTCTTGGGTACTGGAATCAATGATCAAAACGCGAGAGATCGGTTGAGTAGGTGGAAGAAGAAGAAAATGTACCTTTTTCCTTTAGGAGTGCTAGTCTCAGGTGGCCTCGACCCGCCCACCGATTTTCTTCGGTCCAACCATGAACTAAGACTACGACGGAGTTATCAGGACTAACTAATAGTAAGGCACTACCGACCGCCCCGTGCATGTGGAACAGTTCCACAGTGGAAAATGAGAATCCTGGCGACTGGCGAATGGTAACAGACCGGATTTCTCACCACACCGCCACCTCAATCGTTCTACATTAATTGCCCAGCAGTAGTAGTACCTAAGTTTGAGATTTATAGCCTAATACATTCGTAGTTTACTCTAAAATTGTGTTGAAGGTACCTTTAGATTAGCCTAGCAACACTTCTTTCTCTCTATCATCTTATGTTAGTAGCATGAGGTGCGAGAAAACCCACCTTTGGGTTATGTCAAGGCATCGATTGAACTAATAGTATTGCGATCGATACTGAGTCTTAGTTGAATACTAAACGAAAGACAGTCAGCCGGTGATACACAACTAGCCCTCATATAGCTGATGGTAAGTATGGGATGGCACTGGCTCGCAGATCCAACCAGATACACTTCTTAACACCTTTTAACTGCTAATTCTCACCATCGCTTCTTCAGCGCCAGCTCTCTACAGCAGAATTCTAATACCAGTAACCCAATGCTATCTACAAAGAGCCTCAAAGAGCAGCTAACAATCCTTCATTTGTACTGACTCGTGCGGTCTTCTTCAAACAACACTGGATCCCCACGCTCTCCAAGGTTGACAAAATCATTAGGAGCACTGTTTTCGTCAGGCGACGTTTCGCATTCCTGGACAACTTTGGCAGGCCGGTTGTACACGCGCTTCCCGGCGCTGTTTTTGTGAAAAACTTTCACCGGGGCACCGCCTCCCTCCACGTGCTCACTGAAATGGACATTATTGACACTGCTAAGGAGGGTCCGTTCGCGTACTATTTTTCGCTTCGAGAAGTCCAGTTTTCCCAAAGCCCCGGTCAACCCATCTGTGCTGTCAGAAACACTAGGGTATTTCCCAGTAAGCCATGGATGTTCTAGACATTCGTCTACTGTAATTCTCTTGGTGACATCAACCGTGAGCATCTTGTCTATGAGGTCCAGAGCCGGATCGCCCACAGAATCCCAGTAGGGTGATGGATAATCAAACCGACCCATTTTGATCTGTTGCGCTAAAGTGTACGGGTTCTCGGGTGTATAGAGCTCATCGGAGAAAGGCGGAAATCCACAGAGACATATATAGAGAACAACACCAAGGGACCAGATATCCACAGCTTTTGTGTATCTGCGGCGGCGGGAGTCTTGTAATATCTCTGGTGCCACATCTACAGAGTAAGTATAAACAGTATCCGTGACAGTATTACTAGAGCAACTTACAGCTTGGAGTCCCACATCTAAGGGTAAGGAATATTAGCCAATGTCCCTGTATCAAAAAAAACTAAAGAGAAGAAGGATAAAAGGGAAGGACGGGAGTTGCAGCATACAATGTTGTTGTGAATGAGTCCTCACCAATAATCTTGGCAAGACCGAAATCGCCAAGTTTCACAGTCAGCTTCTTGTCTGCAACAAGGATATTCTCGGGTTTTATGTCCCGATGGACGATACCACGATCATGCTATATCTCAAGTTAGCTGCTGTTACTGTACAACGGAAATCTTTGTCACTACCAGATACTTTAATCCTTCAAAAAGCTGAACGAATATATGGCGTGTTTCAGTCTCGGAAAACTTCTGCATACTAACAATTAGGTTGAAGAGTTCGCCTTCCGGAGCAAGTTCCAGAACGAGATACACGCCACCACTTTCGTCGAAGGTGTCTTTGAGACATAGTAAATTTGGGTGGCTAACACCCATTAAAAGACCTATCTCTTGTTGCAAAGCGTCCGCCTGGGATTTTTGAGAATCGCCGGAGCGTTTTTCAAACACCTTAACGGCGTATTTTGTTCCTGTAGACCGGCCCGCACAGAGATAGACAGTTGCAAAGTGACCTTTCCCTAATTGTTGAAGGAGTTTGTATTGTTGGCGGAACCCGCTTGTATCCCTTGTGCGAGGGTATCGGAAAACAAAACGCGCCTCATCTAAGATAGTAACTTCATCACCATCTTCAAGTTCGCGGTGCTTGTTCCGCCCAACTATTGCATCATTAATAAACGTGCCATTGCTGGACAAATCCTCCAGAATCGCAAAAAACCCTCCTTTTCTATTTTCTGAAAAAATCAAAAAGTGTCGATTAGACACGGTGGGGGCGTTAACAACCAAGTCTGAATATATTGACGTTAGTGTTGCACGTTACGGTATACCTCGCATTGCTACTTACCGCATTCTGGGTGGCGGCCAATTAGATAACCGCCGGGGGGCTGGCTCTTCGCTTGCTTGCTTCCGGAGGATTTGTCTTGTCGTTGAGGCCCCTTTCCGGATTTGCCCTTGGACTTCACATCCGTGTGATCTCCGCAGCTATCCCGTTTTCTCAGAACAAGTGGCTTCCGAACCTTTTCATCAAGCGGGATAAGGTAGCCCCAAACCCCTTCAGCAGTCTCGTCTTCAACTTCATCGGCAAATGCTCTGGGCGGATATACGAATTGTGACAGAGCCTGCGTATCACCAGGAGGAGACGAACATGTTTGGAGAGTATCTGAATTGAGTGGCGTGTGGTGGCGTATCTGGCTAGAGTTATCTGGTGAAGTCGTGACTTCTTTTCTAATGTCCGTCGCAGTTGAGTTTTGTTGGGTTAGAGGTGTAGGTAGGTATGACTGATTCACCGGAGTAGCTTGTGATTGGTCTTGCGCTGTGGTTCTCTGAGAGCGTCGCGGTTTCTTCAAATCTTGTGAATCATGGTCTGTGCTGACCTGTATGACAATCAGGATATCAGTAAAATGGGTTGGACTAGTTGAAGAAACACCCACCCTGCTGCGTTTAAGGGAGCTCTTTTCATTTTGCGGAGCCATTCCTTTCTAATGCCTTGTCGCCGTTTCAAGATTGGGAAATATCGAATCCGTCATACAGCAGCAAGCGATGATGGCTACTTTGGGCGTTTGATAGATGCAAAGTGATGGGATGCGGGCAATATGGCTTGGTTTCTTTACTGGAGTAGTAACGCAACCTCTGATATCTGATGTAATCAGAGGGTGGGAAGGCGGAAGAGAGGGGGTGGAGAGAGAATGAGAGAGAGAGAGAGAGAGAGAGTGTGTGTGTGTGTGTTGAGGCAAGGGAATCGAGAAATTTGGAGACAATACTAATTTAGGTGGAGGTAGGAGATGGACAATGACAGAAAAAAGAGTAGAAAAAGAAACACAGACGATGTAGGTCCGGTAACGCGTATTCATATTTCAGCTCTGTATGTTTGTACCTCAAAAAATTATTTAATCTGACGCCAAGGAGTAGCGCCTTCTCAATACCGTCTTGCCTACTCACTGAGATCCTAATACTTACTACACGTATAGAATATGGAGCTCATTTGAAGACGTAGGCTAAACCTTACCTACCTATCCAGTAAGAAGGAACAGTTGTAGCTCTATAATTCAACGGAGCATGTACCTGACTATTTTAGAGGCTACATGAGACGATTAGTTCGGTTGTACGGAGTACCTCCTATGTACATCAACAAGAATACTCAACCGGGGCAGTTCTTCAGGTGGCTTCACTCAAATATTCGCCGAAAAATCTGATTTTCTAATCCACATGGTTTTACTTCGTGTAGTTCTTGAACAAGTGTTTGTCTTTTCATGTATCTTTTTCTGTCTGTGCTTGATCTTAAACACCCGAGAACCTAGGTCGTAATTTAATTAGCCAGGAGTAAGTTCGGTCTCCCACGTGGATCCGGGGAACACGTACTACATAATAATATCTAATTATGTAGCTCCAAACCGCTCAGGGGCGTCTCGGACATCTTCCTTTCGTCTCTCTCAAGATCGAGGAGACCAGAAAAAATACCTTATTCCCTCACGATAATCATCAGAATGGATGAGTGAGCCGCAGATTCACATCTCGGAAAATCAATTGTGCTGATTGGAATACAGGTTCTCCGCAAATATCAGATCCTCCGCGTTGGAGAAACTTGCAACGTTAGCAGTGAAAGCACCAGAGAGTGACGAAAAATCGGATATTGCGCGTCTCTTGCGACAATCTCAGTATTCGACGTCTCATCCAAACGATTTAGATGGCGTCTTGCGAAATCAGGCGCCGACGTCACGGATACCTATGGTCTGTCATCAATGCGCGTGTTTTATATATAACCAAAGAAGATAGTCTGACTTCTTTAGGGTATTCGAGAACTAGACGTACTAATCGCATTATGCAAAGCTGCTTCTTCTTCTTCTTTAGGCAACCCCGAGTATGCCTCTAGGTTGGTTTCTCAACTATCTCGGTATCTTCCTGAGGCTCACAGTCAGGTTTTCCGTCCTTCACCTTTTCTATATCTCATAAAACCTTCTCCTTGGGAGGCACTTACATCTAATATTACCTTGGCTCTCTTGTCATTGGGCTCTGAATCTCGCTATCCCTTGCTGCGAGAGACAGTTCTCAATGCTGTCGACAAGTACCTGGAGAATTGCACCAAAGCTGTTCAAGCTGTGGCGCCTTTCACGCATCATGATGCTAGAACAGATAATCATTGCGCCGTGCATGAAGCCATCGGCGTACTATCAATTACTACCTCCATGATTGGTTTCCTGGAGGCGTCCACTAGGTTTGCTTCTTTCTGGACAGCCACCGAGAAGTTAAGGATAATCGAAGATATATGGTCAATTCTGTCCGAGGAATTCTTAATTGCTATCGAGACAGCGTCCTCTACAGTACGTAATGCACATACATTGGAGAACGTACTTCGGGATTGGAGGAGATACACTCGGCACTATGCGGCCGATGGACGGCCTTTAGGAGTTATGCTGCTGCAGGAAGCGTTCATGCGTTTTGTTAAAGCATGTACGGCATCACTCATTGGGGCACCTGATCTATCCGAGGATGAACTACTAGGTGACTATATGAACGGAGTTGGCATCGCTAGGAGCCATGATGCAGATGAAGTATCTCTTATCAATCGTACGGCAGAAATCATCGATGATCAGATCAAGCTTTTGGAGGACGGTTCTGATTATCTGCAGCTTGGCTCACCTTGGCAGCAACGACTTACTTTCTCAGTTAAGGCGTCCGCCTTTATTGGGTATCTACATTGCGTGTTGAGTGGAAAAGCAAATAGCGAAGACTTACTTTCTTGGTTGGAGAGCACCCTGATGGATCCAAACCAAATGTCATGCCTCGAGCTAGCAACGGCAACTTTGAAAAGCGTCGCAATAGTCGCAAGAATGTCACTAAATAGCGCTTCTTCTGGAAGTCGCTCTCTCTTGCGTTTCATTGTCGAAGGAGCCGTTCCTGCTGGGCCCACAGCCTCAGTTGCTGCGAAATGCCTTGCTCAAGTTCTTGGCGTTTTATCTCAAGATGCTGTTATCACAACTTTGTACTCGCTGGGAAATGTCCTAAGTCCCGGCTCGGGCACAGAACAGGCATATAATGGGCAGTTGATAGGAGACACTTCTGGACATGTTAATGCTTTTGCTGGTTTCTCAAAAGCAAAGCAAGGCAGTGAGGTATCCCTTTCCGTCATGGGTGAGGAAGACTGTGTACATTACAGAACCGTTGTCCACGCCATCGTGACGATTGCCACCCACTCCAATGATGAGAAAATAAGTGCTCTAGCACAATCAATGCTGCTACAGAAGATCGGAAAACTGAGTGCTGCCGTTGATGCTTATATCATCAAGGAAACCGCTGCATTGTCCCTGAGCACTGGTCAAGGTGAATTCCAACTTCTCCTCAAATTCTATGGCCGCGCCTATTGGGATGGCATCACCAAGGGATATAGCAACGTTGCTAATGCGGTTGAGAGCGCGATGGCGTACCTCTCCGTTACGCTGCAAAGAAACACCCCACTTTATAGGGCATATTTGATTCATTTGCTGGAAAGTATCGTAAATAAGGGCGATGCTACTGATTTTGAAAATGAGCGGCAAAAAGATATCTCCTTAGCCCCCGATTATCTCACCCCCCTTTTGCAACCACTAGCATTACTTGTCTCCTGTGGAGGGGTCAAGGGAGAATACGTGGATATCGCAGATTATGATCAGGACATATCTACTCTCTTTCGTGATGCCTGGTTCAACATTGCTATTCATGGGATATCCCTTACATCGACTGTTGGTCGAACCCATATGAAGGAACTACGTTTGCTGGCGAAGTATTCGCCACCTCTTGTTTTTGAAGATCGTATGGAGGTGCTTGAAAGTGATGTGGAACTCAATACAATACTAAGACGCGGTATGGGACCACAGCGTCTCGTGGAACAGAAGAGAACCTTGATCATGGAACTTCCCAGTCGGGAATCCGAGATCAAGCGCTTGAATTATCCAAAAGCAGTTTTCCTTAATGCAGCGTTGCTAGTCGAAAGCCTCCGTGCATCAGCTGGAGACTGCACTAAAGTACTCAGTTACTTCCGGGACCCAGCCTTAACCACTACCGAAATGGCCAATTGCATGACTACGGTTGCAGAGAAAGTGGTGGACACTTATGTCTCGTTGACGCTATCTGGCAGACGCGAAGACTTTTCAGTCCCATTCTTGTCGAAGGAACTGGCCGGTTTCTTTGTGGCTTGCTGCCATAGAGTAGAAAGGGTGCAAAATGTTGCTGTGCTTTGCGCTAACAAGATTATAGAAGATTGTCCGTCGTCTCTATGCGAAAAGGACTCACTCTTTGCTCTCCTTGAACTCTTGACAGTTATGTGGCAATCGTGCCTTGAGGAAGAGCTTGATGAATTTGAGTGGAAACCCACATTCACGTCACCTACAGGGATCGTCAAGGTTCACCTACCTGACAATTATCATTTTAGAAGAAAGACTCTGGATGTGTTCCTTGAACGAGCCCGGGTGTGGGTCACGGCGGTGATGGATATCGCTCCCCTTGATATCAAGGGTCTTCTCCAGGTATATCCCTATTCTATTCCCTGGACCACATTCCTTACCGTAAGCCAGACATATTTATCTGCGTCCGAAGACAGCAATGGATTCGCCAATATCTCAATGGGCCGGTCGTTTGCACTTGAGATGGGATCACTCATTTCCAAACGCGATCAACGGCTGGGTAAGCTCAGCAATGCCGCACACGGATTCGTCTCTAACGCGCCTATTTCAATTAGGGTCAATTGAACAATACGGCGCTAACAAGGTCGATGTAGCGTCTGACTTCATGGCTCAGTACACCACACGCCAAAGATACCGGTATCCAGATGCATACCTATCCAAGATTTTAGGATCGGGAAATAGTCCGTTATATTTCTCCGTTGAAAGCGTCTATTGAGCTAACCAAATAACAACAGGTCACAAGATCGATGCTTCTACCCAGCTGGAGTCCGATGGGGATGCAGAGAATAGGCTGTCTGATCTGCATGAACAGATGAAGTTAGGGTGCGAAATACCATTTGTGGAGGTCAGGGATGGACTCCGGAGGGCTGCTGCTCTTTTGTGCAGCGGTGGTAACCACCACCCTTCAATTCCTCGTTACCTGGTCTCTTTACCCTTTGATATCTTCTCGACGGAGTCGATAAACCTTGGAATCTCTCTATGGCTGGGGGCGATCCACGAGAACCCAGCCGTGGAGTCCAAGATCCTAGTCGAGGTAATTGAGGCTTGGGAGAAGACAATCATGCGCAAGCAAGGCATGTTCGACCCATCTTTCGAGTGAGTGCTCTATGGTTATGCCTGATATCATTATGATTGACCTGTTCCAAATCAGTTACATTGATCCATTATACGCCAAGATCGAACTCCTGCCAACCGATAAGGCACTCATGCTACAAAAGCAACAAAAAGCTCACAAGATTCTTTCACCACACTTGCATGTTCTCCAGTTTTTTGAGAGCCACTTCAGCGCCATTCAGCTAGGGAACCTACAAGATCAACAGTTGTTCCATCGCCTCATGGACAAGACTACTGCGGGCCTCATGCAAACCAGTGGGCATCCCCTATCCCGCGAGCTTCATTTCCGTATCATTTTGTTTGGTCTTAAAGTACTTAAGCATTTCGGCTCTGCGGACCTGGCCGCTTCGTGGAAGCTGAAAGATCAACTACTATCAGCCGCCCTGAGTTGGTTTAGACATCCGCCTAGGTATGTTGCAGTTCAGTTCCATGCTGCTGAAGCTAATAGTTTCTGACATATGCATCTGCAGATGGTCTTTCGGAGGCAATCGATTGCAAATAAAAGCTGAAGATAAAGTCCTCAGTGACGTCGTGTCTGCTTTATTTAACGTCTCTAGCATTGCATGTCACACGTTGGGCCCGTATAAGTCATTGCAGGCTAAGCAGGATCTGCTTCATGCCCTTCTTGAGAATGAGCGGTCGCGTCTTAGGGTTTGGCTGTATCCTTTGGATCAAGATCGTAAACACTACATGCACCAGGCTTCCGGAAGCAGGAATTTTACGGAGGTTCGTTGATTTTAATTTGCAGCGCCTAACCCCTTATTCATTTTCCTCCGAGTGTGATCCTAACTTTTACCCCAGGAAGCTGTGTCTTTATTACGGCTTGCTTGGGCTGAGCATCCAGGGTTAGCCATTCAACTTGGTGCTCGTTTCCCTTCCGTGAAGTTGAAAAACGATATCCGCTGGTTATTACTCAACTTCCCGGAAAAGATTGTTGATGAACCCAGTAGCCTTGAAATCATGCTAGGTGCTACTCTCCCTGCAGATGTCTCATTCCAATTGAAGGTAGGCTTATTCATGCACAATCGACCGTTCTATTTCATTCTAGGTCTGACCTAAGTAGTATCTGCTATACTGGGCACCCGTAAATCCCACCGAAGCTCTGACTTACTTTCTACCCGCGTATGGGAATCACCCGTTCATCCTTCAATACGCGATGAAAGCGTTGGAAAGTCATCCTATCGATGTTCGTTTCTATTTTGTTCCACAGTTGGTTCAGGCTCTACGATATGATGCACTGGGCTATGTAGAGCGTTATATCATGGAAACAGCCAAGCAGTCTCAATTATTTGCACATCAAGTGATTTGGAATATGAAAGCTAATTCGTACAAAGACGAGGACTCTCAAGTTGTGAGTAAGGTGGCCCTAATCTGAAACAATTTTACTAACATGCGTAAGCCGGATCCGCTCAAACCGACCTTGGACAGATTTATGGACTCTTTGATTGCCAGCTTCACACACGATGAACGCGACTTCTACGAAAGGGAGTTTTCCTTTTTCAATGACATTACTGGTATTTCAGGGAAGCTCCGGCCGTATATCAAAAAAAGTAAACCCGAGAAGAAAGAAAAGATTGAGGAAGAGCTTCGCAAAATCAAGGTGGAAGTTGGTGTTTACCTTCCTAGCAACCCCGATGGTGCTGTTGTCGGTATCGATCGCAAGTCAGGCAAACCCCTTCAAAGCCACGCAAAAGCACCATATATGGCGACTTTCAGAATCCAAAAGACAAGGTCACGGCTTGAAGCAGAAGGTGCTACAGGTTCTTCAGAAAAGCACGTCTTAGCTCAGAACGAAGTAATAAATTCGGACCCTCAGCACGAGAGCTATGAAGTTTGGCAGTCGGCAATTTTCAAAGTTGGAGACGATTGCCGCCAAGATATGTTGGCTTTGCAGATGATTGCTGCTTTTCGAAGCATCTTTGGTAGCGTTGGGCTCGATGTTTGGGTATTCCCTTACCGAGTAACTTCGACAGCTCCAGGGTGTGGTGTTATTGATGTCCTCCCAAATTCAATTTCTCGTGACATGCTAGGCCGCGAAGCAGTGAACGGGCTTTATGACTATTTTGTTTCCAAGTATGGTGGAGAAGATTCGATTAACTTCCAGGAAGCACGCACCAATTTTGTCAAGAGCATGGCGGCCTATTCTGTTATATCATACCTACTACAGTTCAAGGATCGGCACAATGGGAACATTATGGTCGATGATGCTGGTCACATCATACACATTGACTTCGGATTTTGCTTCGACATTGCGCCTGGAGGCGTTCGCTTCGAGCGTGCACCTTTCAAGCTGACTTCTGAGATGGTTGCTGTGATGAGCGGCACTCAACATACACATGCTCATACCCCTGGGGGTGGTTCTTATACCCCTACAAGCACTCAACCATATCGATGGTTCGAATCCTTGGTTGTCAAGGCGTTCCTTGCATCTCGCCCGTACAGTGCTAAATTAGCCCACATTGTCTCCTTGATGCTCGATAGTGGCCTTCCCTGTTTCAAACCCGACACTTTAAAGAATTTCCGTGATCGATTTGTCTTGGAGAAGAGCGAGAGAGACGCAGCCGAGTATATGCGAGAGCTTGTCCGCAAATCTTACATGAGTGTCTCAACCAAGGGCTATGATCAATTCCAGCTATTGACAAATGGCATCCCTTACTAGACCTAACAGAATACCAAATCCTTGGTAATTATCCTGCCCCTATGATTGATTTGTTCAAATGCCACCTTTGAGGGAGAAAGAGGGGAGCAGTGCGCGGTAGCTCTATCTAATAAATTATTTGTGTGCTATTTTTGATATTGATTTACAACAATCCTCAAACTGCCATGTCGCTCGCGCGATGTTTCAGTCGATTAATCCCCAGAATCCTATTATATATAGTAAATTAAAGTCCCTGCCTCTTAAAACAAGCAGCCGGGGAACCGAAATTTCCTCACTTAGGTATGACTGCTACTCAATATCCATCTGACTCTCTCGATTTATCGCTTTGTCTAGTTGTCTAGGGGATGTTGATTGTATAATCTATAGATGTAAACTATTCTAAAAAGCAACCCATCAGCTCTCCGCACCCCATTGTGAGCCATAGGTTAATAACGTTAACAAATATTAGAAAATGGTCTCCCTGGAAAGGCTAGTCCTGCTATTCATTATATGTATGTACTTTGGAGTTTCGCATTAAGTATAGCATTTAGCCCATTTGATAAACATTCTTGCCCTGTTTAATCAAATCAACTAATGATGCATTCCTGGGGAGGAGTAGTCGGGGTCCATATTCCTACATAAAACAGTTCGGATTAGTGGTCTCAACTTTAGATAAAAAGATGAGCTAATTACTCCAAGAGTGGCCCGTTCGGCCCTAAACAACAAATATGAGTTCAGCAATGTACAACCTCGCGATCAAATGCTCGCAACCTTTGATTGATTAGGATTGTATATTGGTCTTAAGATTTCCTCTCAGCCAGTGGCGATAATTAATACACCTGACTGTCTGTGGGTCTGCTTTGTTTGTTTCATTACGCACCATATCTGTGCACATGTCTGCAGAGTGCGTTGTCTTAACTTCAATACTACCTCCGGAAATAGAATGGAAACAGCTTTATGGAGATTAGGTATAATGTATATGCCACGAGGCCCTTCCTCCACAATCTATGTATATTTTATATTTTTCAGGCCCCTTCTATCTAACACCACCTATCTCAAGAAACCATTAAATATAGAGAGAGACACATGAGGACTGCTTAGGGTGTCGATGACATACATCTGTACTATGATCTGATCTCAGTCTTCCACAGAGTATAAACAGCTTTATTACATCTACCATATAAAACGTTCAGCCTTTATGCCTTACATTCGCATGAAAATTTCGGATGAGACCATAATAATTGGTATGTACAAGACCAACAATCAGATGGAGATGGTGCTGCTTCATTCTGTTGAGCAATGACTCTGTCTTATGGGTTGGAAATAGACACGATAAAATAACAAGCAAAAACAAAAATAGGGTAGTGCGTAAAAGAAAAGAGACCAAAAAGCACACGACTTTGAAGTTATCCCGAACCCTTCGAAGCCAATTTTGTCCCATACCACTTAATACTGTTTCAGCAGTCTAGCAAAACTCATATCGCGAGATCAACGAACATATGGTCTGACCAGCAGCATCCTAATGGAAACGGAGAAATAACATTAGATGAATGAACAATATGATCATCAAGGTTGAACATAAGGTGAATTGATAGCATAAATAAGGCTAGGAATCTGCCCTCCATTTGGATCTTGCCTCCGCAAATAGTGCGAATGACAGAGATCTAAAAGATTCTGAAGTTTCTTTCGTTTCACAGACAAATCAGGGGTATATCGCGATGAGAGGTGGCCAGGTTACTGTAAAGTTAATCACGATGTGCCCTTCAAATTGCATCGTCTGAAATACCACCTCATCTGATCAGATACAGTAGTATCTCCCCTCTTCCTTCTTGTTTTGATTTTCTTCTCCTCGTGTGTCTCTTAAAAGCTACACAATCGTATGATCATAGGTGAGTCATAGGGAAAAGCAAGACAGAGATAAAGACGGCCTCAACAAATGAAACCATTAAGCTTAGTCCATAAAATCCCCACGAAGTATTTTCTCCTGAAAGAAATCCGGTTTATTCTGCCGAGGTTGCTTAGACATTTCCCGGGTTGGTTGCTCTATTGAAGCAATAGATGCTGCCCGCTGATGCTGCCCATGCTGGCCTGTGTTGGCTGCATGTTGGCTTTGAGGCGTATTTGGGGAGATGTTTCCAATCGATGGGGCACGCTCTGCCCGAGTCCGGAGAGCTTCAGACCAGTTGAAGCCTTCGCCTAATGGTCGCCAAAAAGCGTTAGAGTTATCGTTCTGAGGAAAATTTCTGTGTGTACTTGCAGCAATTGACCCAGTGGATCTACTGGCAGAAGCGCTGCTAGCTGGCGACGCACTTGAGCGTCCTCCAGCCACAGGTGACCTAGGAGAGGGATATCTACCATTGCCTGTGCTTCCTCCACGAACATCTCGCAAGGCTTGTGCACCAAATGAAACCCTTCGTGCGAATGGAGAGCTCGGTGTGACACTAGGAGGGCCATTTTCACTGTCTTCCATGACCGCGTCCTCGAGGCTTGCGGAGTTGGATCCCATGGAGCTGGATACGCTACTATGTCGTAAGTTTCTGGCCCCGAACGGAGAAGTCTGGGTCGGCGAGCCCGAGAGCCCTAGCGTAGTAATGGACAGCCTTCGCCCATGGTGCGACTGCGCGTTGGCTACGGCACTGGCCATTGGGCCCGTCGGGACGCTTGAAGTGGTCCCTTGATTCCCGGGCTTCGACAGATAATCAGCCAAGCCAAGACCCGACGCCAAGGAAGCTCGACGTTGTCGCGACGATGGAACAGAGATAGGAGAAGTCGAGCGGTTGTCTGACATTATATCAAAATAGGAGATGCTCAAGTGGATATACTCGGCAAATTTTATGGTATAGGACGGTCTTTATGACAGTGGCGTATCAAACTATGACTATAGGCTGATGGGCACGTTTGAGTCCTGAATGGGCAAGTAACACCCTTCCTGAGAGTATGAACAAGGAGAGGTGGCTAGGACAACTGGGATATCCAATATTGTTGAAGTTATCTGGTATGTGTCTCAAGGTAACGTAGGTAGTACGATATCAATCTCTGTTAGATAACTGGTAGAAAGAGGGAGGAACACAGAAAAGAGGAAAATGAAGATATAGTGCGCACAGAATTTCTGTTGGGAGGCTGTTAGTCAGTCAGGTGTGTCCCACAAACACACTTCGCATGAATATATTCACTGTCAATGGCAAGTATGATAGGGGAGGTGTTGACGATGGAGGAAGGCCTTTCGCCAAAGAGTGACAGGAGATGAGATGTTATTAATGATATAGACGATGGATTCAGGGAATTGAGGGGAAGGAGACAGGCTAGGAAAGGTAGGAGGATATCACAAAATATGATCGACTAGCTGCAGGGTGGGAAGCTCCTGGCGTTTTGGTTGTGTGTTTGGGGGAGAGTGGAAGAGGGGGAGAAAGCCTTCACTCATTCACAATGGTATGTTCTTGGCACAGAACTCACCGGTGTATGGATCTGAGAGGATGCTGGCACCTGGGGAAGGTGACCTCCCAAGGATACCCGGTACAGTGGAAAAAAACTACCTCATTAGAGGATCATTAGTTGAATAGTAGTAGTGAAAAGTCCAAGACCCGCTGGAGAGGGGAAAATAGAATCTGTTTCCTTCCACGCCGGGGTGGATAAGAAGAGTAGAAAAGAGAGAAGAGGCAAGAAGAAAGGAAGACATCAATGTACAGAGTATGTACAGTAAGGTAAGGTTTACCCCACATGTCTTCTTTCGACGGATTGACCGTGGGCCAGAACCGGTCTAGCCTCCTTGGGGTTGGATTAAAAACCCGGGGGCAAACTTGAAGGGTCGATGATTCATCTCTCTCGGATGGTGACCTCATTAAATATAAAGACCTTAAATTTTAAGGCAGCCAAGAATTCTTCAAGTACTAGCTACTAGTGAATATAAGCAATATCATATTACTATTACCTACCATTTAACTAGAGTCTTAGGTCCCAAAAACCTCATCTCCCCAGCTTTTGCTGTATGTAGTGTTTTAGTCGCCACTCCATCATCCCCCACTATTCCATGGGCGCTTAAATCCTATGCAAACTATACATAATATTATCCTGCTTAACCTTGTGGCTTTGAACATTGTCTCCTTGAGGATGCTTCTCCCTCTTGTTGCCCTTTTCTCTTATCCAGGGTAAGAAGTGTTGAATAGCTGCATAAGCCTCTCTCCAACAGCCGGCTCAATCTCCGTGCCATCTCGGGCGATTTTGATTTCTCGGTTTGCATTCCAAGGATTCCGCAACCCTCGCGTGCGATGAAAAGGAACTCGTTCAGTCGAGAGCCATTGAATCCGGAATGGTTTCCCAATAGATTGGAACCCTGACTCTGCTACCTCCTCTGCTACGTCTGCGACGCTCCTTTTGATTTTGCTTCTGCCCTCATCTTCCGAGGAGTCGGCTTCCCAGAATACCGTACCTCGGGCAAGATCATTGATGATGCGTCCCTTTGGGGCAGTGGATGTCGCTGGAGTTGGAGTCGAATCTAGATCTTCGGGCTCGGTTTGGGTGGGGCTAAGACGAGGCGGCATCTCCATATTTAAGCCGTCGCCTTCTTGAATTGGCGACACCATCCGAGCGTATCCATAATACTCGCCAGACTTATTTGCAGAGAAAAAAAGGTAGACATTATCCGCAGTCTGGTTTTCGTCAGTGCCAAGTTTCATGACATTGTCTTGCTTGAACTGCTTGTCCGCTTGCCCCTTTCAATTGATAGCAAGTCTTACCTGATAGGCCTGGTTCAGGTTGTTTTCATTATGTGCCTGCGTCGCCCAGGTTCCACTTTGCCGACTCAGTTCGAGGTCATCCATGGACAGGCTTTTGACGATAAAATATCTGTTGGGCACCCGGGAGTTCAAGTCCCTACTTTCGGCTATCCTTCGCACCGGCATATTTATGGTCTCCTCGTTCATAGTGTCGGCATCGTTCTCAGCTTGAAAGGAAGATACGACAGAGAGGCTCGATGAATCGGACTGGGGAGCAGGAGACATTGATCCTCGTCGCAGTCGACAGACAAGTCGTGCTCCGTGAAACCTGGAGTCGTGGAACCTTGACAGCGCTGCAAGGCAGGCCGCCTCAGTTTTGTAATTGACAAAGGCACAGTTGCTCTTCGATATGAGAAAAACGCTTTCAACATCTCTGGTGGCCTCCCGAGCGAAGTAGTCTTTTAGCTCATTAATGTCTGTCGCTGGAGGAAGATTACCAATCCATAAAGCATTACCAGATTGCTTTGGTTTCCTTGGGGGTCCTCGCGGCGTTGTGAGGGTTAAAAAATTGATTGGAAGTGCAGAGGGGTCTGCCAATCTATCGTTATCCCGAAAGAAAGGTGGACCACGAGCTGTTGATCCTGCCTCATAGCTTTTCTCCCTCGGCGTACCAAATGCCGAAGGTTGAGCTTGGGTAGATCTCATAGGAGTTGACCCATCCACAATTGTCATTGAGACATCATATTCCGAATCCAAGCTACGTGGCTTTGGCTCTTCTGGAAGAGTTGCTGACGTTCTTGCCAAATTATCTTTGGTATTGCGGGATAGGCCATGTGGCTGAAAGTGGATTGTTACATTCGCTTGAACTACACCCTGTTCACGAGATGCCGCATACGTGGGTGGAGTATAATAAGTCTGCCCATACCCGACCACTGGGACTCTTAGATGCGCAGGCGAGTTGTAGCCCAGCGGTGGGTATCCGGGATTGCTATGTTGAATGGGCAAATGTTGATGTTGATGTTGCAAATACGGCGAATAAGCTTGGGGAAACGGATTATTGAAAGGCATATTCATATTTGGTGCTGTCTCAGGATATACGGGCAACGAGTGCATTGGTGAATGTACAACTTCGTACCCAGAACTCGGAGGTATTATGTGCTGGGACATCGCACGCTGCCCAAAGACGATCGTTTGGGTTTGGTAGCCGGGTAACGTGGATCTCATGCCCAGCGTCGCTGAAGGCATCCCAGGCCCACTATGTCTTATATAAGTAGTTTGTTCGGGATAATGGTGTACAATTTGCGGGCGAGTATCCTGCAATAATTCAATAACTGGAAAGGCTGATTTTAGTATTGGAATCTCCCGTTTCCAAGTAGCTCGTGATCATGATAAGGGAGCCTTTACCTGTTTGTTGAGTTGCTGTTGCCGAGGGACAGGCTTTATTAGAGTTGTGAGATATGCTGCCCCCTGGTGCCGCGTTTGCTGATTCGGATTTGGCCGGGGCAGTATTTTCTATGGAGTTCGTCATGGCCGGATCGGACCAGAAAGCACGGTGAAAGAAAAAAGGTAGGCTCTTGACATAGTTAGTCAACTACTGTATGGTATACAATGTTAAGCCTTTAGAACAAGGGAAGCTATAGCTCATACCGTCCTGTTCCAAGGATTTATCCGCGCGCAGCGGTCCTATAACACCGTAGTGGTCCTTCACTTCAGCGTCTATGAACATGCGTCAGAAACTGCTAACGTGGCTTTCGAAACGGCCTTTGATGTGAAAATGTTGCCAATATAAGGGGGAGACCTGGCAGATGGTGATGAATGAAGGCTCAAAGAATTAAAAGAAACAGAAGAAAAGAAAAAAGAAGAGAAAGAGAAGCAGAGGAGAAGTAGGAAAAAGAATGGAGGATGAAATGTGTTAAGGACCAAAAGAAAAAGGGGGGAAGAAAAACGAAAACGAGAAAAGGCAAGGAGAGATTACACTGAATACTTTGGACGAGGCTAATGGAGGTATGACTTCTAGCCACAGGAGAGATGAAAAGGAAGACAGTGCAGCCATTCACGGTGAGAAGACCGTATCTCGGAAGTGAAGGAATGACAGCCTAGCGTTGACACTGAGGATTTATTCGGACTGTACAATTGTAATAAAGGGGGCTGTGTGGACTCTGGAAACAGGCCTAAGTACAAGAAAAATGTACGCACCACCTCCCCCCACGCACACCTGAATCATAGGTACTCTTCAGGGTGAGTGGGGAATGGAGAATAGCCAGATCCAAGTGTTAGAGTCATTTTCCATGAGAAGAAATCCCAAGGAGAAGGGGTTGCTGTAAACCGCTGGGGGCAGAGCACATAAGCTCTAAATGAGAGCGGAAGCAAGACAGCGTAATCTTTAAAATGGTAAAGCCTATGGTGGTGGCGACATCGCAAGACGGAGAATATAATAACGGCAAAGAATACAGTAAGAAGTGAATTGATGGAGAGTGCATAGTGGCTTTTGTATCACACCAAAGGAGGAAGAAAGCAGCCAGCAAAGGGCTTGCCTTCTTAGCCCTCACATTCCCTCGAACAGAAGATTAGGAAGGGCACATAAAAACGACCAGCCATAGAATTAAACACATGGACGAGGATGGCGATGCCTCACTTGGTTCTCAAGACATAACCTTGAACAGAGGCCGAATGTTGAAAGCTCCAATTGCAAATTGACAAAGACACGAATAATGTAAAATAAGAAAAGACTCCTTACCCTTTTTTCCTTTTCTCTTGGGTAATAGTCCTGGATGTTTGACGAAGAAAGGATGATTGTGGTTTTCCTCTGTATAAATGAAAAAAGTTTAAATTAGGAGTACCGATTGAAAGTATTATGTTCTGTTCGTCAAGGAGATCCAATCTCCAAAAGAGTGGATAAAACAGCTAAATGCGGTTTGTGAATGTGGGTGTGGTTTAGGTTCTTCCTAAACGCACATCCACTACAACTGAGGCAGTAAAAACTAGGTATGAAAAAGAAGGGGTAGGGAATAATGAATAATAAATAATAAACCCGGGAAAAAGCCCCTCCACATTCAACAGAGCCTACAGAAGATCGCTGTCAAAATGTGGATATGTCTTGAGGTGTGGGAAGGAATGGGAGGCACCTTGAGACGTGTCTGTATGGGCTTAGGTATAGGACAAGTAATATATCAGTAAGAAGGGAACTGCACTGGCGGCCAGACAACTAAAAGGGAGGGGGTGGGGGGGGGGGGAACAAGATGGAGGACTCTGCTAAAGGATTCACGACGTTTTCCTCGTTATCTTTCAGGCTTCTCTCTGTATCTGGCCTGCCCTCTGGTGTTTGCGGCCGTGGCCCGTGAGGCAATCAATATCCACAAGCGAGGCTTCGCCCCAACAGGTGAGTCTTCTCAATTGCCACACTAGGTCCTATGGCTCGATCCAAGAGCCCAAAGCTCCGAAAGGAGGTGATAGTAGAAGAAGTCAATGATAATCAACCCACTGGGTTTTTAAGACTGAGGAAATAGTTCCGAGGCACAAATAGTCGCACGCGTCCACTTGAGTGGGGAGATCCGTGGTGGGACCAGTATTATTGAAGGATGAATCAGAGATTCTGCGTATTGTCACTGAAAGAAAGCCCTTTGTCTAAATTAGAGACAGGAGGCCCCTAAACCGCGGTTTACTATTATAGGTAGGAGAGGGGGACAGGAGAAAAGGGAAAATAAAAGATAAGATGTATGGCTTAGTCAAGCAGAAAAGGATCTGATGTAGAAAGGTATGAAATGCAATAATTGACTCGATGGCTGGACCTTGCAGTGATGATTGGTCACTGTTACCATATCCCCTGACCTGATGGGAACGATGGATCTAAGTATATGGGGATTTGGGGCCGGTGGGCATAAGTCCTCCGAGCACAATCGAACTCTAGTGGCAAATGCTCGGGAAGAAGGGAACAGAAATTTATTGCCTAGATGCTGATCACATCTAGATTGATGGGAATGAGGCGATCTGTGGCTGTAAACGCCACTGCTGACAGGAGCATAAGAATATTTCGATGATAGTATGAAGTATACTGATTGACACACATAAGTCACCAAGAGTCGTGTAGTGGTATGACTGCATCCCCCACTGTAGTTAGTTTGAGAGTATAGGTACTTCCACCGTTCCGATGACTGACTGGCACCAATAGGCGACGAGGATCGGCCATACTGAAGGACTCGATCGTCAGTGGACACCGAGATCAATCCATGAACCGTGGCTTCACACATGTACAATATCTGCATTTATCGCGTAAAAGACTGGGAAAAGTACGTTGCCACCATTGCCATGGGAATTAAAGAACGAATTTCATAAAATACATACAAAGGGCGAAGACGAATGGGTGGACTTACCTACGGGAGGTCAACTGCAATCTGAACCTCTACGGAACAGTTCTGGCGAGTAGCAGTGGGGATTGGGCGTCCAAGTAGCCAATGCCATGGCCTCCGGATGATTATGGGACTTGGAGAAAGGAGACGAGAACCGAGGGCGTATTACACCGAGAAGGGGAAATAAAAAGATATCACTATAAAAATAACAATCTGTAAAGCAAGTCCCACCTTAAGAAGAGAAATTGAGAAGAGAAATTGGCTGATCCTAGCCTAAGACGGCGGGTCATCCAAATCACAACGGCAGGAGGGTACATTCCCACTAGGGCCCGATCTCCAAGCTACCCAGTGAGAATAATGGAAGATTCTGATGGGCTTCGAGACACACCTGGCTGAGTAGGTGGTCCACAGTTGGATGGAGACGTGGCGCTGGGGCACAACACCAACAGCACACTTTGATCATCTCCTCTGCCCCTCTCGGCGCGGGCCCTCTGACGGAGAAGAAGAGGCCTGAAAGATCATTCTCCCTGCATTTGTGTAACATCGAAAACCCGAGTTAGGGCTAGAGGAAATGTCAACTCGATGCCAGCGAACCTTCACTGCCTAGACGTCCTTTTTTCAGGTGGCAAGGAAATAAATACAGTGGGGAACGAGAGTAAATGGATTTGAAGGTAAAATAAAAGAATAAAAGGTAAAAGGTAAATTTTGATCAGTTGGTAAAATAAACTAAACTAAAAATAAAATTAAATTAAATTAAATTAAATTCTCCGCATCTCTTTTGAAGTACAGGGTAACTGCTTCGTAAGCTTCAAACCAACCTCTAATGCCGAGGGAAGTGAATGTTCCCACTTGACTGCTATTTACCTATCGGATAATGAATAATGAAGTTCTTCCCTAACATTCTTTCTGATTTACTAACCGATTCAGAGGGGGGATCCAAATTATCAAGGGAATGCAGAGGGCGGCTCCTAAACAGTAAAAGAATCCATCCTGAGGCTTGCAAGTACTGCAACAAACTCCACTTGACGGGATGGGATCCCGACCAATCAGTGATTCACCCATTGAACTTCATCTCATCCTTTCTAGGAAAATTTTTTAAACCTTTTTTTATCAACACAAACTCATGACTAGGGGCACAAGCCTAGCTTCCCACGTACCCGGGTATACTTTAGAATCTCGAGCAACTACATGCCAAATACATCAATCATTCAGTGTGACACCCTCCGTTAATATCGTTCCCTTACCCTTCCTTTTATAGTAAAATTGAAAAAGATCCAATATCGACACATGAAACTAATGCAAGTGAATGGAGCTTGTACATACACTTGACGCCCTTCATTTCTAGAAAGTACCATTTTCATATCTACGTACGAAAGAAAATTCCAGGATACTCCATACAGCTTGTGCCACACTGGGGCACGTAGTGTCACCTGATCAATCGCGCTAAGACCCTCTTATTTACCTTACGCCTGTAAATGCACTAGGATACTAGTACTATCGTTCGTGGTGGCTGGAAATGATACCCACCTAAAATACTACCCAGTGAACGCTCGAGCAAGCTCTGATGATCTAGCAGCACCGGAAATCCGTCGATGACGATTGTGATTGGTGGGATATTTGGCATGTAACCCGGGTTATGGATTTTATTAGGTAGATCGGGTAAGATAAGTAGAGCCGACCTAGGCGGTTACCTACTAGTACTTTACTACATACTACGTCTTAGTAGGTAACAAGGTCCAAGGTCCACCTCCAAAGTACTAGTAGCCAAGTATCAAGTTGACCTACTATGAGATTACTTCCATTAGCAAGGATCAATCACACAAGTAATGGGAGCGCTGGCAAATTATTAAGAATTACAGGCAAGGCTGGTGGACTGAAATCTCACCCCTTGTCTGTGGGGCTCGCAATCCATTCCCATGCAGTATTTAATAACCATGGACATATGTATGCAGAAGAAACTGATATTCGCCACCAGAAACCTTGAGAGAAACCACACCATTTGTTGCCCACTACGGTAATTGCTGCGGTAATCCAGATAACCATTGTGTGCTGAGACATACGTCAGACATCTTGGAGGCCCAAACCACTGAATGTGTGGCGGACGCGGAGGAAGAAAATCACTCCTTCTGAGGGATGCCTATGACGTCATAGGCTTCACGCCGAGTGTAGATCGTTGGATGTTTGTTCTCTTCGCTTCCTCCCCTTTCTCGTTTAAGTACACTAGTATGTGCGATGATACCATCGTGTTTTCTGCCATTCACGCCACCACAGCTCTTGCCTAATGGCGTTCCTTTGGAAAAAGGATCCGGGAGGATGTTGATGGAGAAAGGTGGAGCGGGAGAGGAAATCAAACATTATTGACCATACAATACCAATCGTATCATAATGTGATACTATTCCTTAGTAACACATGAAGGTACGGGGATACACTGCCAGTTAACCGACAGTGTAGGTACATATATATATACAATGTAAGGGCAACCAAAATCATGAATACTCAAAAGGGGTAGGGGGTTTAATACTGAAACGAGCTGAGATGGTATATAAATGAGAAAAAAAAGAAAAAAGTTGCTGTGCAAGTCACATATATCCTGCACTAGAGGATGCATAGGGAACAAAGTCTGAAGGAAAGGAGAAAACAAGGAGGAGGGACGGGACCAACCGTGAGATGAAGCGAAATATGAACAATCAAGGAGAAAACATGATAGACATCATATAAATGAATGCACATTAGACGAAACAGGTAAAAGCCAGTCATTTGAATTGATGTCCTCCAGAAAATGGATACATAAACCGTCCGAACCCGAGTCCTAACATCACGTCATGCCCACTTGAGCCTCATTATCTATAATTAATATTAAGGGCCAATCCACTGAGAAATGATAGTAGAGCAGATGAAGAGCGAAATCAATAATGCAAATAAAGTTTCATCGATCGATACCTAGAGAGGCTACTTTTCCTGCGAATCTGGCACCGGCGCTTCCTCTTTTATGTAGTCTTTCACGCTCTTTGCTATCTAAAGAGCTCGGCCCGTGAGAAGATGATATGGGATTATCACCACCTGGTCCTCGAATGCTGGGCAGTGTGCCCAGGCTGTCAGCGGTAAGTTTACCTGATACAGGTGCAGCCGATGTGTTGAATGCGGGTACTCTTGCGGTGCGTTGGCTCAGATATAGCTGAGCAGCAGGCGACAGGGGAATAGGAGGAGGTTGGGATGGAATCTCCGCTCCATTTTGGACAAGTAACTCAGCAATAGGAAATGGGATGGGTTTCACCGAGTTTGCTGTGCTAGGCCTAGACGAAGTCGAACCCGGGGATGCTGGATCAGCAGCTGCTAGAGCGAGAAAAACCGCATGGGTGTTACGGGAACGATCCGTGATATTCACGTTAGCGCGAAGTGCGATGCCATAGAGGACACCTTGGATGTCATTTTTCTTGATCGCGGCGAGAAGTGTTTCATCCGGCGTTGCGAAACGTGACAGCTGGGAAGGCAGTCGCTGAGTAAAAGCTCGTTCACTATACTTTGCAGTGATAAATTTCAGGCGCTGCTCCCGAGTTGAAGTCTCTGCTGGCTTTTGAGATTGATCCAACATTGCCTCCCAAACCATGTTGCTGACACGGTTGCCAATTTGCAACAATATTTCAACGATATCATTTGAGAAGGAATTCACGTCGAGGGTAAGGGATCGGATCTTCGATATATGCGTTCCAAGGGATCTGTGGATGCCGCTGCATTCGATGCACAAAATAATTCCCAGGTTAATAGACACCCACTCGACCTTCGACGCCGATCCACAGTCCGCACACCAGTTATTGCCTTGGTCAGCATCACGAACTGTCTGAAGTAGCCTAGAGGGATTGTCCTCGAAATCATTGCCATCACCACGTACGTAGCTTGGCCGTGCACCCACAGTAGTGCGGCGGGTTACACTGTTGTTTGATGCGTTAGCCGCTGTGGGTTGGGAATGTTGGCCTGAATATGAAGAACTCTTTCCAGTCAATACAGAACCGATATCTCGACCAATGGAGGAGCTGTCGTTAGTGGGCGAGAGTGGCGGAGACATTCCACGACCCTCAACAGCACTTTGTAACGCATTATTGATAGCTCGGATCCAGTTGCCCATATCCTCCTCCGAGGTTGCCTGGTAAATGCGTTTATATTGAGGAGTGATCACTTCGAAGCAGAACCTTCGCTCTGCATTTCGAGCCTCTCGCACAGAGGCCATTCGTAGATCAATAGGGTCCATATGTAGATCAAGCTTTTGTTTCCAGTTGCTGTACTCCGACAGTTTCCCCTGGTCCAACACAATCCAGAACCTATAGACAGAGCGTTAGTTAAGCGGCAACAATTGAGGGAAATGAGAATAGAGAATTGCGGATCGCTAGCTTACTTGTGCCAAGCTTGTTTGTTAATGCCTTTTGGATCGATATGGGATCCTGGCCGGGACAATGCCCAGAGCAGTCCCTCCTTCCTTTGCTGACCTATGACTATCGTTAGCCCAGGCAAACATACTTGGCTCACAAGGGCAGGACAGAAGTTTCTGGGACTCTTCTGGACGAGCGTACCACTTGAGCTTGCAGAAGCAAGTGCTACGATTGGCCCGGTTGAAGGAGCGATGCCCGAAACATTAGCTTGCGTCGACGTTGAGGTATTGCTAATCACACTCCGCAGTTGAGATCCTGTGCTATCCGCGCGTCCAAGCTCCCCTTCTGATCTTTGGGCTCCACTACCATTTCCTGATAGCGTTGATGGTACGCTCGAGTTAATCAACGAATCGGGCTCAAGATACATGTTGCTACTCTTTTCCAAAGCCCTTCGCTTCTCCTCCCTCTCTGTCCTCTGAAATTGAAATTCCTTATCTGCTTGGCTGACCTCGTGGATAAGTGCATCTAGCTGAGGGATCATATCATCAACTTTCTTGGAAGCTGCAAGAAAGCTTTTCGCTTGCGTATCAGCGTATTTGGTAAGATGCGACAGTACCTCCTGCTCTTTACGTCCACCGTGAAGGTCTTGCATGAATGACGAATAGTCGAAGCGTTTAAGCTCAAAATTCCGACGCTTAGCTTGGTACTTAGAGTCACTCTCCGCCCGCTTCTTCTCTTTAAGCGAATCTTGACGTTGACCAAGATAGCGACTAACGTATGCATAATAATCCCTGCTTTCTTCCTCAAATTCTTTCTTTTTGGCCTCGGCTTGCTTTATGTCATTATTGTAGAGTTTGATCAACGGGTCGATGACAAGTTTCTGAAGTTGAATGGTATTGAGTCTCTCGTAATTTAGGATCTGTCGCGCGATCTTTTCGAAATAATGATCAAGTGCCGGTTGTATCGCATTTGCGTTCGGAGTTGATGCGTCGTTTAGTGCGGACAAGAAGGCCTCCACGGCATCATTACAGGTATTCTGAGCCTGCTGGGCCGCCTCCGCTTTCTTGAGAACTTTCTTTATCTTTGCGCGCATATTGCCTGTTCTTTGTTCCAATGCTTTCATTGTAGCTCGAAATAATGGACCGTCTTCAACAATACTCATGTCTTCACCGGGTCGCGAATGGGGAAGATCAATCTTGACCGGGAGTGGAGGTGGTACGGAGTCCACCTCTGGCGGAGTGCCGGGCATGATCTGCGGGTTAGGCGTTGCATCCGCATCGCTGGAATGAGAAAGCACAGAGTGCGATGAGGGAATGCGATGTCGGGGCGGGACGTGGAGCTCTAACCTTGGCGAAAAAATCTGTGGGCTCGGCAAGGCACGTATAGTGTTCTGTACCCAAAAAGAGAAGTGAGCAAGTGTGTTTAGCCGGTTCGCTCTTTGATCATATTCCAAAAAGCTGCAGCTGTTCCTCCAGCCGCCCCCTTTGTCCTCTACTGGTTTGGGTGGCTTCCATCTCCACGACCATTCAAATTGCACCGATGGGCTGCCACCAGTCGAGTAATCCCCTACAAACTGCACATTTGAATTATTTTGTAGGTTGGGGTTGGCATGAAACTCTCTAGTGATTAGGTTGTCTAGCTCCTTTGAATTTGGCGCATGTGCGAAAGTCAGTCCCGTGACCACAGTGTCAGCAACTTCTGGGAGAGAAGTCGCAACACCATTAACAGTTGAATTTGTAGCATTGCCGGTTTGAGTTTGTCTCAATATGAATGTGAAATGGAAGTTTAATTCGTCTTCATTGGAAAGCCGCAAAAGGAACGTAGGCGCCTGGGCAGATGAGGAAGAATCCGGATCCTAACATAACATAGAGAGGGTAAGTAAAGCAGCTAGAAACACGTAATTAGGTACTTATTCGATTTATACCTGGATATATTCAATCGGGGCCTCGTCGCCGATATCACGCTTGGCGATGTACCTGCTTGAGGGAAATGAATTCGGGACGAGGTTTAACAGGACTCTCCGCCTGGAATCGGTTATAGTCACAGATGCGATAGTAACTGTGTAAGCGAACGCGGTCAGCAATTGTGATCACTACACAATGAAGAATCGGGGATAGAATTAGAACTCAACACAAACAGAGCTTTGCGGGGTAGAAGCATTGGCGCCGCGGGAGATAAAGACATACATTTGCTTTGATCCTTAAAGTACAGACTCCCCGAGTCATCCAACCGGCTTCCAACATTTCCCATAGTGGTATAATTTAAGGGACTAAGTCACCGCTTGAGCGTGTGTCCGGAGAGGGAACCGGGACAATTGGAGGTAACCATCGACGGTCTGCGCGCCCACAATCGGATGAAAGGGTGTCTTGCTGCCGATGTGGCTCTGAACGTAGCCAAGCAAATGAGCCGTCATCCAGTCTGGAATCCGGTGATCAGATGCTTGGTGAGGTTCACACGTCGTAGGTTGGTTGCAATGGAGGGGAGTTGGTTAGATAAAGTAACGTCGGTCGGAGATGAAAGAGGGGGGAAGAAAGGAATGAAGGGAAATTAAATCGGTTCGTCTTGTTTGGTCTTCAACCGGCAAATGTGTTAGGATAGTTGGGGTGTATAACAAGCCCTGTTTGGACCCAGACAGGAGAGGTGATAAAGAAAGGAGGCTGATAGCGGCGAGAGTTTTGAAGGGGAATGAGGAGAGGGATACGATTGATTGAAAAGAGTTCGGGACTTGGGGCTTAGACTGTGGTGCCTGAGGATTGATCAGTCGCAAGATTACTTGTCCCGCGCGCTATGAATGATCTTATTAAATGACCTTGCCCCTCGATAACAGGAGTTCTCCGTACACTGGCTTCTTTTTTTCGCCGATATTGTGCTTCTACTGTTGATCATTCGAAGTGAACAGACTTAAATCGGTCACTGGAAGTTATTATCTGCTATTATTTATTACTAAAATCCTACTTTTATAGCTCTCACTGTTTTTTACCAACATGATATACATACACTCCGAGAAATAGTATATTGAATACAATGCAATTTAATGCCGTTCCTCGTGACCAAAATCACTGGCGTTTTGTAGAATGACGAAAGGCTTCTTTATTTTCTCCATAGCAAGTTCTATTCTTGTTCGATTCTTAGCTGTCACGAGTGTCATTCTCGTATTCTAAATCCTATTCACTCTTTCTAGGCAACTTCCATGCGACTACCTGATGGTGACTGGGCCAAAGCCATTGGAAGGCACTAAAAGTATCGGTCTCAATTTTTCAACCTGCATAGATATTATTTAGTACCTCTACGTACTGCGGTTCCGTTAACACACCACCCGGTGTGAATGCTGCAACCCATTTTGTCAGTTCCAAAGGCAGGCATTTTGCTCTCTGCTCTGGTCGGAAATGTGCTTTAATGAGATAATGACATCGAAGCGTTGAGCCCAATGTGGTATTCGCAGCTGCTGAGGTATGGAATATCATGAAAAAGACAAAAGACAATCGTGTCACAGCTCCAAGAACAAATGATAAGGTGATCAAAAGGTCTAAAATACATGTTAGAGTACTGAACTTTCTAATACCGAGAGTAGGACTCTGAAGACTTCTAAAAGTTACCCATGAGACTGCTCAATAAATAGTCTCTAATACAACCTGGGAGAATGTCCATTATCAGAAATTAGGAGCTAAAAGAGAGCATGATACTAATAACACAAATAAATAATAAATTTATGAGCGACTCCGGGAAAGTAACGCATTTCAAAGATATTTACTACATCCTTTAGTAAAATCCATGATTACAGAGGGAGCAGGGAGAAAATTAGAAGCTATGAGCATAAAGCATATCTACCATAGTGATTATAATATACTAAACATGAATGGTACAGACGTTTCCTTCTTCCCCTCCTCCGCCCCCCCAAAAAAGGAGAAGAATTGTAGTAATAAATATCTCAGCTTAGAAGTTAGGAATAAATGAAGGAGGCAAAGAGCTAGAGTCTGAGCATATTTGGATTCGGACATTGGGTTAGCCAATCCTCCAAGGCCGGGACTGAGAGCCAGGGAAAAGCCTGTATCACAGTCCATTGGAATTGCTGGCCAATTGGCTGTCAACAGCAGTGCTTCCTTGGGTAATTTTTGATGGAGATCTATCGGTGCTAGAAACCTTTTCTAACCCCGCGCTGTGTGTCGGATCCCCTGTACCTTTGTGCTCCGCCTGCGCCCACTTCATAACCTGCCCTTTGACATCGCGCATGTCGTGCACCTTTTGGGCAAACTCGCCTCGCTTCTTTGATATGACGCCACTGCGTTCATCAAGTTCTTCCTCGTCTGAGCTTGATATGGAAAGTGATGAGGTGCTGCTTCGTTGGAGGAAGGCCATCTGACCGTTCTCCTTGTTCTTGAACTCCCTTTGCTCATTCTTTAATTCTTCCATTCGTGTCGCATCTTCTGTGCAGTCCAGTGTGGTGACGTGAAGACCGACAAAATTTTCGGATATGAATTTCTTCAACAGAAGAAGCTTCTGACCATTCGGACGGTAGGTACCGCTATCATTATCAATAAAAAGTTCATAGTCTGTTGGGTTAGTTGATATCTCTTTGTCCTCCATAGACTCATCCACCGGTATTTCGGTATCTGTGTGATAAGACACTTGGGACAAGTGCCGTCGATGATGCTTCCGCCGACGGAGGAAAAACTCGCCAGAGTAAGCGATGTATATTGATACATTGCTGTGCATCGTATGCTTGCTTAGCAAATCGATCCCAAATTCTTTCCCTGTTTCGGTGAAACGAAACTGGCCATCTAGAGTGAGGACGTATGTGAATATCCTTCCGCCCTGAGCATGGTGGACAAAATCGAGAAACTTTTGGGTAAGTTCAATGCACGGCGACTCGAATTGACCATTCAGGGTTGACCTATCAAAATTATAGATCCGCTGATGCTGATGATGTAGAGCTCGGTTGAGGATGCGACCTCGAAGGCTTTGCGAAGTGAACATTCCAGCCACAAACGGTTTAAACTCCACATAGCGATGATAGAGCTCCGCAGGCACAGGGCCCTTAAGCTGTATTTGAATCGCTTGGAAACTATGTCAAAGTCATGTAATGAGCTATTGCGCTATAAGTCGTGGGGGAGATCACATACTTGTACCGAGTAGTCGTTTTTTTACCATTGTAACTTTGTACTTCGTCTTTGGTGCCCGCCAATCGTCCAATAAGTGGAGAAAAATGTTTGAACCAGTAATTCGGCCCAACAGTATAGACTTGACCCCCTTCATTACCGGGAGTTTTCCCCAACAACTCCACGGTGATGACAAGATGCGACCCAACGTCCAGACGTCCGGAGGCAAGAGCGGCGATGTTTCCAAATAAATAGACTCGTTTGCTGCCCGTACGTTTCTTGACCTTGAATGCCTGCTCCTTGAAACCATTCCAGCGATCCGTAATCGAGTTGACTTCAACATACGCATTTCCTAACTTGTCATCGTGGTCTGCTGCATCCTCATCATAAACAGTGCACTTAAGCTGAAACCCTGACGCGGGGACGTTCGCAACTATCCAGTCACTCTCCCACACTGGATCCCGATTTTTGCGCACCGTTGGTGTTCGGAAGGTCAAATTTGTATCTTGTTTGTGTCGCTTGGGAAGGTCGACATTCAGCTGCGCCACTGTGTATGGATCAGAGGAGAAGCTTCCAAAATCGGCGCAGGGAAGGTTGATGCCCCGGTGAAAGGTGAATTTTAGGGTGTAGCCTGGTGGTGCATGGGGAAATGGAGTGCTATCGAATCCTCCCGCTGGCTCTCGCTGAGTAGGATTACTGTTTAAAGTAGCTTTCATAGCGGCCGCCCTATGCTGAAATTGCTTTGTCGTGTCAACGAACTTCAGTCCGTATTTGTCGACAGGATGCTGGGACCGCGCTCGCGGTTGAGAGTCTTCCGTTTCCATATTGTTCCTTTTCCCTTTCCCCCCCTTTTCTTTTCTTAAATATAGAGAGCCTGGCAAGACCGTTGTGTTCTAGATTAAGTATCGTTGCTGCCTACAAGCGTTCGGGGGGATCAGCGGAAATGCGGGACTGCGTCACTGCAAAGAATGGGATCCTAGTATTCATTCAGCTCAGCAGATGTACAAGAAACGAAGGAAAGGAATTTATGGTTGATACCTGGACATGCATAAAATTACCTATAATTGCCACTTCACCATTTTCACGGCACTTGGACTCAGGGTTCGAGCAACGCTAAGCTTTTTGCCGATTTTATTTTTTTTCCCCTTCCCCGCCAAGAAGTGAGGACTCAGGAGTCAGGAGTCAAACAAAGTCTTTAGGTCAATAGTGACTTCTCACCTGTTGAGGCAAGATGACATAAGAAAAGACTAAAGATTATCATTGGAGAAGATTTTCTCCTTTTTGTTTATTTACCCCAGAATACCTTCTCAACTAAGTAACCGCCAGTAAGGAGCCGTGACATCATTGATAAGGCTGACGGTGCGGATATTATCTAGCATATCAATCTATCATATGAGATGTCATATTGCATCCTCCGAAAACACCTCCAAAAATCTGATGTTGTAGGAAATAAGAGAGAGAGGCGCCTCTCTTCTCCCCCAAAAAGGGACAAATAGAAAACTAGCCGGGAGTACTGGAGTAAGCAATATCCATATTGTGACCACGATAAATCTACGCAAAGATATTCTTAAGGGCTTTTTGGAAGCGAGATGCCCGTGGCTAGCTTAAGCTTGGCTTGTTCCGAAAAACCACATAAATGACCTCCTGAACTACCCCAGGTATGATTAAGACCCTCGAAATAGGAATTGCATATCCTCTGGAGTGAGCTTCTCTAATGCTTCACCTTGATCTTTGTTGATGGTTCCGTTAATCAGATTGGCCTTCTTCTCCTGCAGTAAAACAATTCGAGATTCAACTGAATCCTCGATGCACAACCGTGTGATAACACAAGGCCGCCGTTGACCAATTCGATGGCATCGGTCAGCGCTTTGCCATTCAGCGGCTGGATTCCACCATCTAACAAGGACTATCAGCACGGCATACAAAAGCTAGTCAATTAACCAGGCCAGGAAAAACCTACGGATCAATGATAAAAACCCTTGATGCCTCGGTGAGGTTCAAGGCTACGCCTCCTGCCTTGAGGGACACAAGGAACACCTCAACATCTACGTTTTTCATAAAGAAGTCGATCGACTTTTGACGTTGCGCAGGCGTCATAGTCCCATCAAGCATGACAGTATTAAACCCAGCTCGTCGTAGACGCCACTCAACAAGTTGTAGCATCGACGTAAATTGGGAGAAGACTATCGATTTGTGAGTCTGCTTCTTACTTCTCAGTTTGTAAAGCTCATAAACGAGCATCTCGATCTTCGTCGACGATGTCCAATTCTCCATACGAATTCGATTTATGATGGAGTTCTTCTTGATATGCTCTTCTTCCTGCTCGATATCCGGTTGTTCGAAATCAATCGAGAGTGGGATATGACACCTAGGGCAATCAACAACTGAGTCCGCATCAAAAGATTGCACATAGTCCTTAGCACATCGACGACAGAATTCATGGCGGCATCGAGACCGAATTGCCTCCTCTGCTGGTTCGTCACAAATACTACAAACAAGCACGTTCTGACCATTTTCGGCGTGCTTCTTCAAGATCAGATCTGGATGATTTGCAACTTGCCGCATCTGCATAATAAGCCCAAAAATATTGGCATAGTTGTTCAGCATTACACCTCGGCTCACATAAGTATCAAACTGTCGAGCGGAGTTGGTCATAATGCTTCTGGAAAAATCACGTTCAATCTCCCCAAAGAATTCGTTATTTAAAACAACACTGAACATTGTCAGGGCAAAGTCTGCATTATCAAAAGATATTTGAGTGTACTCACAGCTTTGGTGGAAGCTCCATCGAGGCCGTGTGGTCTCGCTTAAGACGTCTAAGCATGATTCTATCAGTGATTAAGCGTAGTTTAGACAGAGCTTCCTTTCGGGCTTCTGGATTATTGCTCTCGGCGACTTTACACAGTTAGAGCGGCATCGGTCATTGTCAAAAAGCACTTACTAGGATTCAGAATTTCCTGATTAAAGATTGAGACATGACTGAACCCACTGGAATAACCATTAGTATTAAGAAGCTCGTGTAAATAAGGTATTGTATATACTGTACCTGTGTTTACAGTGGGTGCAGCGCTTTTCAGCATCTTGCGACCAATGAAGCTCCTGGCACTTGCACTGTTTACAAAAATAACAAGCGAAAGGACGAACTTCTAGGAAGCGCAAGAGAGAAAAGAACTCCCCGATTCGGTTTTGAACAGGGGTGCCGGAAAGGCACCACTTGTAATTCGCTTTGAGCGCAAAACACGCCCGGGCGACACTCGTAGTGCGTTGCTAGGAATGTCAGTTTGTTGCAGAAATCTGATATATAAAATAAACGTACCTTAATACTGTGAGCTTCATCGAGAATAAGACGGTGATAGTGGATGGAGTGAATAATACCTGTGGCATGTTAATGGATCCGGATATCATATAAATTAATTCGGTACGTACTGTCTTCTTTCACAATACCATCACCGCGATTCCATCCCTTCCACTCTTTTCGGTGTATTGACTCAAGGCCAGAATCTAACGTGATAATCAGACGAGACAACCTTGCATTTTAGGGACTGATACATACACGAGATCATAATCACGTCATATGCCTGGAGATCTTTTTCTGAGAGCGATTTGACTTTTGAGTTTGAATTGTGATATACAAGGACCTTCAATTGGCCATTCGTATACTCCTAAAATGATGTGAGACAAGATTCCATGTTCACTCTAGGGGGGCAAGACAAACCTTAATCTCAGATTGCCATTGCATTAAAGCAACAGGGGGAACGACAACGAGGGATGGCTGCCCAACCGGATAATCAGACATGAGGAGGGAAACCGCCTGGATTGTCTTCCCCATGCCCATCTCATCGCCTAATAAACCGCCCTTGTACTGGGATCTCTCTTGTTGCATCATCCAATTCAAACCTTCCAGCTGAAATGACTTGAGATTTCTCGATATGCCAGGGGGCTGATCTGCTGCTACTGGAATAACAGGAGGACTGTTTCTAAGTTCATCCCACATTGTCGTGATAAGTGGATGTTGGTTTTCGAGCTTTTTCCGTTCTCTCAATGCCTAGAAAGCACATTAATGGTATATTCCAGGGAAATTGGAGATAATTAAAAGTTGATAACTCACCCGATAGGTCATCCGTGGCCGTCTAACTATCGGATCCATAGGTGCAGAAGCTCTTGATGCTCGTGTCCGCGTTCGAGTGCCAGCTCTTGATCTAGTTGAGCTCCGGTGTCTTTGTGTATCAGGAATCGCATTCACACTCGACATAGAGTCGCTTTCAGAGATATCTGGTTCACTCTCGGACGTATCCTCCGCCACAGAGATATCATTTTCGCTGTTTGACACTATATTTCTTCCAATACTCCGAGCAGAGCCCCTCGTCCGGCGTGCAGGCTGCCGCTTTCCGATAGTCTCTTCTTCGGTGTCATCGCTTTCGTTATAACTTAGCTCAGTCAAAACACTATCGCTGTCGGTAGAATGCTCTAGTTCAAAGCCAACACCACTTGAAGCCTTGCGTCGTTTCGAGAATGGCTCTTGATATTCCCGAAGCTGAAGAGCCTGAGCTAGGGTTGCATCCGAGCTTTCAACTGCGGAGTCGTCTGCAGTCATATTTGAAAGAACTCTCTTGGGTCCTTTCCGTATGCTGAGAGACATTGCACTAGAACGTAGTTCCCGAGCACGTACCGAAGCACTGACTCTTTTCTTTGGTCTATTTAGGTCCGATTCGGCAGGAGTAAGGGCAACGCTACTTGCTGGGGTACTGTACTCGTTCGTTCCATCTCCAGACGTATCGTCAGGTAGGGCAGATGATAAGGTGGAGGGTGTAGGCGACTGTCTTTTTAGCGGGATAGCGACTTCAATTGTCGTTAATTTATTGCTGCTATGCGATTTGATAGCGCTCAGATCACGTAACCCACTATCCTCGTCCTTAACATCCGTGTCCATTTTTGTAGGCCTAGAGAAAGAAGAACGTGCAAGTCTAGCAGAAGTGCGTCGGGGTAATACGGAGGGATCTGGAAGAGTTCCATTATTCAGTCAATCTCTTTTCTTTTAGCAATCTTTGTGACAAAGATTGATGATAGTAGGAGACAGGGAAATGTTTAAAAAACAATCTCACTTGTGGTTGAGGTCTTCCCAGACCTGACTTTCGCTTCCTTCTTTCCCATAACGGACAGTATATTATCTCTTTCACTTTAATCTTTGAATTGGAATGAAAGAGGCCTATGTTGACTGTGGGCACCGTTGATTCAAGCAAGAGCCTGCAAGTGGCAAATCTGGTTGCTGCAAATGGTACCTGACTACTAGGCAGCGGGTATCGGCAAGGGGAACAGGAATATGAATGGAAGAGTCAGGAAAAGAAAACAGAAAAAAAAATTTTCACTACTACTTTACCTTCTCTGGTGAAAGCATTAAAAGAAACCGTCAGCAAAACACATAACTCAAACACATTTGTTTCTTGTGGGTTGTTCTCTCCAAGTCATCAAGAACACGAGCTACTAAGCAGCCTGCCGAGTCTCGCGTAAAGTGGAACGCGAAATCACGAGTTCAGATTGCCACCTTGAAAGCTCAACTCATTTCCATGTCCTTTGAGAGACACTTTTGGCACAATGTAGGAGGGAATCCATACATTGATTACATTCTTCTTATACTAATTGCATAAAGGACGAACAGAAGACAGACAAGAAACCAAATTAGAGGCCCGTATGTGATATCTTACGCTGTCTGTGCCACCGAGCTCCTTTAGCTAATCAGATATGATAGACACTCTGCACTTACCGATTTCCTGGCTGTAAGTGGACTACTACCTTACCGATCACCTATTCTCGTTGATGTCACTGGCTAACTTCCCGACTCAGTCCAATAACATATCCGCTACCCAAATCCGAGAAGATTATCAAAGACGTTTGGGAGAGACCGAACATCAAGCTGTTGGTGAAGAACCATCGGGCTCTACGGAGAATGACAATGCTGAAGAGAATGTTTGCGAGTCTCCGGAGCAGAAGAAGAAGCGTAAGCGAACGGAAGCTGTCATTCTAGCAAAAATCAAACAGAGCAAAGAATTTGCACGCCGAAAGGCTCGGAGGATAGGGGATCCCAATGATGACGATGATTTAATCGCAAGAGAGATTTTGCATCAGAGATCTCGACCGATTCCAGGTCAACTAGAGAACTGTGAGATGTGTAGCAAGCGCTTCACGGTTACTCCGTATAGCAAAACTGGTCCCAACGGGGGGCTCCTCTGTGCAAAGTGCTTCAGGAGCCTAGAGGGTGATGAAAAGAAGTCTAAGGCTAAGAAACATGGGCCAAGGACTGGTCGCAGACAGAACCAAAGCAAGTTACTCGACGGTGTTTCCCAGCAAGGTGCTTTGAGCTTAGTTGAAATGTGTACGAAGGTACAATAAAATACTTACATAGCCTCCTACGCCTGTTATTGAAATACTGACCCTTTACCTAGAAAGTCGCCGATAATATCAATGATGTCGAGGAATTTGGGGACTTGCCTTCACCACTACTATATCGCCTTAGCCAAATATTATCCAAAAGACGGATCTTGACACCTAGGACCCTCAATTTGTTTCTGCGACCTAACCTAGACTCTATCAACATTTATGACTCCGCTAGTATGTTTGCAGATATGTATCCAGCTTCCTGTGGCTCTTCAACTAACAACGTTTTAGAACTTGAGACAGACGACTTCCAGAGGATATTTGCGTTCATGCCTAGTCTTACGAATGTCAACCTTCGCTTTGCTGGTCAAATGAAAGATAAGGTTATCAGATATTTACTAGGACGCGATCTTAAAATCAAACGGTTGCAGTTGGATGCTGCTAATCTTGTATCGGACTCATACTGGCAACGGCTGTTCGGAAAGTTGGGCTCCCAGTTGGAAAGTTTGAAGCTGTCTAACCTTGACTTTTCCCTTGACGACGAAACTATTGAGGTGCTGTGTAGACACTGCACGGAACTTCGTTGCCTGAAGCTGAAGCAATGCTGGAAGGTGGGCGATAGCTCCCTGCAAGCCCTCTCGTCCTTGACATCACTAGAACATTTATCCCTAAACCTCGTTCGGGAGACAGAAAACAGTAGCCTTCTTGATTTAGTTTTCAAGATCGGTCCAAAACTACGGACGCTTTCTTTACAAGGCTTTCCCAATGCGGACGACCTTTTTCTGGAGATCATCCATGAGAAATGCTGCGTTCTCTCAAAGCTTCGCTTATCGGACAACAGTGTATGCACCGACAAAGGGTTCGCTAGACTTTTCACAGAATGGCCAAATCCGCCCCTGGAAATTGTTGACCTTTCCTCTACACGAGATGTGGATAACTCAAATCCAGACGGCCCTGAAGATACAGTTGGCCTCGCCTCTGAAGGCCTCATTGCCCTAATGAATCACTCAGGCCCAGCAATACGGAAACTAAATATATCATCTTGTCGTCACGTTTCGCGTGCTGCCTTCGAGGAAATTTTTTCGGATAACAAAATCTACCCCAACCTGAAGGAACTGGACATCTCCTTCCACACAGCCATGGATGATTACCTAGTAGGTCGAATTTTCAAATGTTGTCCTGCAGTCAAGAAGCTGGTCGCTTTCGGATGCTTCAATGTGAGGGATGTCCGCGTTCCTGTTGGTGTAGCGTTGATCGGAGGATTGAAAGCCCAAGACACCATTATTGTTGAGGGCAAGTCTTAACTTACGAATGTTGGCAAATGAAGCTATGTCCCTTCAGTCTAGTTTGATGGGGACTTCAATTTTTCTTCTACTGTAACACATGCTTATTCAATTGGGTGTTATGGAGTGCACGCGCACAAACAATGAGGAAGCCCTTCGTCTTGTTTACTTTCTTATCTGGTTTTTGTTTTAATGGCCATGCTTCTGAACTCTTAACATACTTACGGAGTACTTGCATGTCAACTGTAGCCTGTTAACCGTAATCCCATTTATAGTACATACCCAGTAAACTTACTCTGTACATCTTAGCACCTAACCTTTATCGGTTGAGTATCATATGGATGGCACGACAGTACAACTTAATCCAATAATGTATTGTATCCAAAATTCATTTTAAGATACATAGAATATCAAGAAACATACTCCATTCATGCTAGACCATGGTATTCTATACATTAGTAGCGGTCAAAAGTTATAGCTAAGGGCATGTATGGATGGCACCAATTTGCCTCAGTGTAGAATCTGGATAGTCTACGTACATGATAGGGCCAGGAGACATCTATGATAACACGGCGCAAGGGACTTTTTGAATGATTGGGTTTGATGCAGAGAACTAGTACTTAACTCTGCACAGCAATTCATTATACTACCGTCAAATAGCACGGCGATTATGGACCATGTGATATACCCCTATCCTGGCAGTATTTAACACGTCTTAGAGCGGGATAGCTTTAAGTGGGCCCTGGGACCTTAAGACTGCAACAATGATACCAGATAAACTACTAGTAGCTTCTTAAGAGTATGAACATCTACACTAAAATAGAGGATAATAAAAACACTTTTGATTTGTAAATTCTGTCCGCCAAGTGATTGTGTAATTGTTGGTTATGCCCTTTTTTTTTTACTTGCTTAGTTAAACCTACAGCCAATTTTAATGGATTACCGCCAATGAACATAATCAATTTTCTATCTGGCATCTGTTTTTAGATAGAGCAACAAGGTGGGTGGCGAGTATGATACTGACCTTGTAGTGGGGAACCTGAAAAGTTTATTGTCGTCAATAGAGAGGCCCTCTTTTTTTTGGAGGGAAAAAGAAAAAAGTAAAGAAAACTGGAAACTAAACCCCCACTTTACCACATTTGTCACTTAAAGTAAATACTAATGAGACATATAGAAAGTGCAAACAAGTATTTTCGTACTTCATATAGTATTAATTAATCTTAAAGCTCTGGTATCTGAATATTAACATTCCTCTATACAGTACTTTGTACTACTATCTAGGAGGTTCTAGTTGGTACTGTACAAGTGTTTGGTGCGATGCTCTTATCTAGATTGACTTCCGAACCGTCAACTAATAAATATACAAAAGGGCTAACCAAACTAAGATAGGGCGGTTTTTCCTGGTCTTTTCTTTTTGCTTTCGCTCCCTATTCCATAGGTGTCTCATGTATTTTCCCCGTCCGAGTAACCATTTGCCACCAATTCTTTTAATTCAACTGTAAAGCAGTTCGTCAGCTTGCCCCTGGAAAACCCACCAGGGGTATTTACGTGGACAGCATCCCGGAATACCGGTGATGGCCAATTTTTGCGCTTTCGAGTCTAATCTCCTTGCCCTCTCTTCCAACCATTTCCCTCCCCTCGTTTGATCTTGTTAGCAGTGTGGTGAACAGATTCAACCAAAATTGGAAGGTTACGGAAGTAATGGATTCATGGACTTTTGCTTGTTTTCCCTTCCATGTTGTAATTTCCACTCAAGAAGTTTAGTAAGGATACGTGATCTCAAGCCAAGAAAACTCGTAGGCATAGAGACAAGTAGAAAGCAATGATGCCGTGGAAAGTGAGAACTTGGAAGGAGGTTGCTGAGTTTATATACCAAGACAGCTATACTCAGTGAGAAAAGGTGCAAACTATGAGAAAAATACATGAGGCTTGTATGTACGTTGATAGAACTTTAAACTGCTGAACAGTGAACATAAAGATCGGGGTTCTATGATCTTAAGTATCCAGGGGAGGGGCAACGAATAAAGAGATGAGATGAGAGACTAGACATCACACAATACGGAGAAAATGGATTGTATTTCCAGAGTGTAGCACAAAGTATATATTTCAAAAAGGTGGTACTATGGAAGACTATGAAGCACTAGTCGAGGCCCATATCCACAAGGGAGATTTATTGACGAAGATATGGTCTCAGTTTGGGTGGTTCTGAGATGCAATGTGGCGCCGGTTCTGATTCGCCAATAATCCCTTGTTTCTCCTGACGCGGATGCCCCAACCGCCTGAATGGATGTTGACAGACTGTTATGTGGACAGTAAGTTGATCTCAGTATATTGAGCTAGGTGTCGCTGACTCTTTTAGATCCTTTTCCCCTTCTTCTTTTTTCTCTCTCTAGACTAATTTTCTCCTCTCGTCTCCCCTTGACCTGCAATATTTGAGATATCATTACTTGTGATTCCCGTTGCTGTCCACCACGCACGGTACCGGAGAGCTGAGGTCACACCTGTTTGCTATATTTGGTGACCAGTGACCAGACTAGCACCCAGCTCCACACTCCACATCAACCCCTAAAGGTGTGTATTTGAGACTGGAAAGCGAGAACTTTTGGATGGTCTTGCTCTTTCTCGCAACTCTTTTATCTCTTCGGTACATAGTCTAGTACGAGTACATATATTACAGTATTATTGTTATTGTTATCGTCCCCTCCCTGTTTACTTGATCTTTTTTCCCCCTATTCTTTTCTTGTCAATATTTTCTGCCGTTCTTTATTATTATCATTATTTTTTGTCTATCCTCTTTTATTATTATTTTTCCCCCTCCCTCCCTCTTTGTCCATTTTTGGCACCCTCTTCGGGTCCTTAGCTGCCTTTGCTCGACATTCTACCCCGTACTTGCCATTCCGTCTGATTCTTTTTGAGTACACGCGAAGGGGGGCAAATAAAACGTCCATCATCCCGTATGCTAATAATAATTCATTCCTAAGACCTGTCGGTGGTATGTGAGGGTCTTGTCTTAGCCAGCCTTTATTGCCTTTAGACAGTGTGGAAACTGCCTACCACTACTTCCGCTTGTTCTCTCAGCATTCTCCTGAGACCCCTTAATGACCTGAACACTACAGCCACAATCTGCCCTTTACACTGGTTTTGGCCGTCTGTGACTGTCACTCCATTCCTCGGTGTTCTTTCGATTAAAGCCCCACTAGGATCGGAATCTGAGTGATTTGGCAAAGGCCCAGAATCAAGCCAGAGGCCACTGCCGCCTTGTTTATGGGAAACAAGTCGCGCGACTGAGAAGGGGCTGCCAGAATTTTTTTTTCAAAAAAATTTTTTTTTTTTAATTTGTTCTTTTTTTTTATCACCCTACATCTCAGGACGGACATCCCGGAGCTTGTGCAGCTCGCTAATTCTATTACTGAAAGTGGTTCCTTCCGGCTTCACTAGTGGTCGCGACCCTCAGTCTTAGCACAGATGCCAATCAAGCTTCCCAAAGGCTTTGCCCGGCGTAAATCGTCTGGCAACGCCTTAGAAGAGGTGGAAAACCCTCCCCAACAGTCTTTCCGCGTTTTTGAGCGCCCGTCGATCGAAAAAAAATCCTATAGTGAAGGCAATCTTTTGGCGAAAAGGCTAAGCGACGGGCAGCGGTTTTATCCACCAGCAGAAGATTCAGACAACATCTTCGCAGGGGTTGACAGCCCAGGTCAGAGGAACCTGTATGGTCTCACTATGAACTCTGCAAACATTCCCAGAAATGAAACGGCTGACTAGAATCATAACAGCAGAAGCTTGCATGAGCGTCCAAAGTCCGCAAGATTTCACTCGCCAACACACCATCCCACCGATGGACTAAATCCATCTGACACTCAGGCATCTCACTCCCGAAATCTGTACGATATACCGATTCCCCCTCTCTCTGGTGCACTGCGAGCCGCTGGTCGAACCTTTTCCTTCGGTGGCAGATTTTCAAAGGCCACAGCACCAACCCCTTCGCCCCAACCCTCCACCCCAGGCCCCTCTAGAAGTCGAGCGATGACAGCCAGCACGACGAGTACAGCGACTCCCCCGAAAATTCTAGATACGGACTTGCAATTTGGTCAAGGGGAGGACGAATTTCATAATATGTTCAACGAAGTTGGGAAACGTGAGGCTTCTCGAGATAGAACGGGAGATATGGTATGATGCATAATAGAGTTTAGTCGTATGCGAAACATTGTTGTTGACGCTCTACGGCAGTTTTCATCTTCCCCTCCAGAATCGGCAGCCCGCAAGCAGGAAAAGATACCGCGTCCAACTCCTATCAATACCGACCGATCGAAGGAAATTGAGCCCTCACCATACTCCTGGGATAGCCGACACTCAGGAGAGGGTCTTCTAATGTCAAGCGATTCGCCCCAGGACGATAGCTCGGAAATGCAGCAGATAGTACATTCTCATCCTATGTCTCCAGGGGACCGCCGAAAGTCCTTACCCTTATCAAGCGCAGTGCCGGCGACAACTACTTCACATCGTTCGCTGGAAAAACCTCAGGTTGTGTCTGATAAAAGTCTGAGGAGGAGTGTTCTGTATGCAAACAAACGAGCTTCTACACCCGTTGAAGATGAAGATGCCAAATTAATCATGGAGTCTCTATATACCCATAAAAGAAGCTCGCAGGTTCTGTTAACATCTGAGCATGGGGATTCTGACGCGGAGCATGACACTCCACTCTTCAGTAACGGCCATACAAATACCGCTGATCGCTCTGACCGTTCGGATGCTGTTCCAACGCTCGCAAACAAATCTCTGGGAGTGGCTGAGGACCATCCCGACCCTTCTATAGCACTCCATGCAAGACTTGCTGCGCAGTACGAAGAAAGGCAACCTGCACCGGCAACGTCGAATAAAGTCATGACACCTTCGCAATTCGAACATTATAGGCAACAGCAGGAGCTCAGAAGATCTAACAGTGACCTGTCCAAGAGCGAGGACTCTGCAGAGAGCGATTTCGATGAAGAGGACGAAGCAGAAAAAAACCGCGAAGTAGAGAGGCAGCGACGGAAGCAGGAGGCTCATCTTTCGGTGTATCGACAGCAGATGATGAAAATGACCGGCCAAGATACCCCAACATCAGCACTCCGTCCAGAGGCAGATCGGGTCAATAACAGTGCGCCGAACCTGACAGTTACACCATTGAACCCGGGTACTAGATCAGGCAGTGGGAAGAGTAGTGAGGGCGATGAGGACGAGGAAATTCCCCTAGGAATCTTAGCAGCGCACGGGTTTCCCAATCGGAATCGGCCTCCTAGCCGCCTTGTCCCTTCTAACTCTATACCCAACCTTCGAGCTTCATTTCACCAACCTTACATATCATCTTCAAGTTCTGTTGCAGAACATGAACCTGGTAACCGTTCCAGCCTCCCTGTTTTTGCCAGAAATCTGCCACGGGATCCGTACTTTGGAGCAAGTCTAGTCAATTATTCTAATAGAGAATCTTTGGCTCTAGGAGGTGGTTCATCGGTTTACGGGGGTCCATCAGTTGCCGCTAGTCCCTCCCCTGCATTGCCACCAGGGGGCTTGGTAGGGGTGATTGCTACGGAGGAGCGAGCAAGAGCAATGAGAAGAGGCAGTCCCAATACACAAGCTATGTATGAATTTCAAGGTGGGCCGTCAATGGTTCCTACTCCGCCTAGTGGAATCCCCAGGCCCTACACTATGATGAGTATGAACCCTTCAGGCCCAGCTGGACCTCCACAAGGAGTCTCTGCTACAGAGCAGGCACAGATACAGCTGTCGCAGCAAATGTCGAGTATGATGCAGATGCAGATGCAGTGGATGCAGCAGATGATTCAGATGCAGGGTGGACAGGTTCCATCTCAACAACCAATTCCACCTGTAGGCTTACCTGCTACAGCCGCGGCTACCGCAGATATGAGACCCTCTTCAATGCCCTCGGCTGGAGGAATCAACAATGCTCCTCCTGGTTATCACAACGATCAAAGAACACTTAGCATGCTTGATCCAAACGTTTCTTCTCGCCTTAATAGCCCAGCGATGCCGTACGCTGTGGGAGGCAACCGCCCAAGTACGCCAGCAGGACAGGGCTATGCTCCGTCCATTGCCCCATCAGAGCGCAGCAATGTTGGGCTGGCGCCTCGGTATAGGCCTGTGTCGATGTTACAGCCAGAACCTGGATCAGCTGCTTACCCCTTTGTGTCAAAATCGTGGAATGATGAGAATCACAAGTCGACCCTCTCTGTTGCTTCGCCGGATAGATCACAGTCAATCATAACGGCTACCCATCCAATATCAAGCGGTGGTAAACCCGCAATCTCTAGCAATATGGTTCATAGCGCCGACCCAGACGACGACGAAGATGAAGGCTGGGCCGAAATGATGAAGAAACGAGAGAAAAAGCGCAGCAATTGGAAAATGAAGAAAGAGACGTCGAGTTTTGGAGATTTGTTGAATGTGGTACATTAACGGAATCGGTGGATAATTTCTTCTTGCCGGTCATGTTACGAGTATATTTTCGTCGCATACACTTGCGCTTCACTAATTATTTCCCTCATCTCTCAATATATTCTTCGATGGTGGTATATGAACCAGAACTTGTTTGGTTAATTTCTGTTTCTCTTTTCTTTTCTTCTCTGTGCCCTGTAAGGGGAGAAAGGCAAGGTTGGCGTTTGAAGGTTAAGGATTTTCCTCTCCATATTAGTGATGTTTCTCAAGTGTGCTCTTCAGCTTTCAGCGCTTGTGCCTTGTGTATTCGGTAGGTATCTTATAGGACATACTATACAAATAACGTCTTGATGACAATACGATCATACAAACTGAAACGGCTCTTTCATCATGCTTTCATCCCCGCTTCGTTCCTGTTATGTATTTCAGCTCGTGCGGCTATCACAGCCACATGCATGCAACTGCTACTCTGCAAGGCCTGTTCTACGATTCCGGTAGCTAGTAATGTCTCCGTGACGAGACAGACTAGCGCCACTGCTAGTATACATCATAGGCTACCCCTATATAAAGTTTCCCTATTTGCACTCGTGGGCATACAATGCTCTGTCCTCTTCATCGCCCATGTTCCTTTCAGCAGCATCGTTATCAACTCTAGTTTAATACGACTCGCCCAGTTTTGCCTACGGTATCCAGTCACTAGGTTGTAGGTCCGTGGCTTAAATACTTGATACCTCAAGTTGTGCGCTCGCTAAAAATGTTCACATTGATGGGGAAGATCGCCGATGGCAAGGTAGTTGTTACGATGCGGCTTTGGAGGTTAGTCTCAAGGCCGGAAACATCATGTCCTGCAGGAAGGAATCCCAGTTCTCTGATGGAAGAAATAGATGCTGTAATCGAAGGCATATTAGAGCTAGACGCCAATAGTGGGCTGATTCTTCAAGGCTAGCTTGTCTACGAGTCTGATTTGGGGGACATGATGTCACACAGTGGAAATAAGAGAGGTATATTAAAATTATATATATTTGAAGGGGAAGTGGGAAGGGGGGATTGATTTAGTTGCCTTTTATATCATATAAAATATCAGCCAAGGGTAAGATATGAGACATGTAAGTGTGCTGAGTGCATGGAACATGAAGAAACATCGTTATTTTTCTACCCACACATGAATCGCTCTCAGGCTGAGCTTGGAGCGGAAGACAAAAACTAGACACATATAAATGTTACAATCACGTGCCAGTGGATCACGGGAGTAACCAAGTGAAAGGATCATTTATCACAATATATCACAGTGCCAGCATGGAGTCGCGCCTGCTCCTCTCTATTATTTTACCCTTTCAGTTTTATCTCTTATCATAATCGCGTTAGCTTTTCCAAAGTACCTGAACACCCCTTTTCCATTTTCCCACAAAATTATTGTTATATTTGTTGCTGGTACCGCTCTATCTTACCTGGCGAGATATAATCGAAAGCAACAGTTCAAACAAGATATAAAGCTTCAAGGGAAAACATCCTAGGCTTTGTGAGCCCGAGGCTTTCCATTGATTTTCCCTCATACTGGACAAACAACATTCAAGCTGATTTGGAATTGTTTGATCTTCACTTGACTCAAGATGAATGCCCCTGACCGGTAAGGAAAGCAATATTTTTTGACTCGTTTATCTTGAGTTATGCCTATAAAAAACACCATTAAAAGGCTCTGCTCTCCTTTTGCTGTGTGGCGTTATGTTAGTATAGTCAAGCAATGGGGTCCTGCTCGCTGAGAAAGGAAGGAGAAAGGTTCTTTCGTGATTTCTCCTTCACCTTTGACTGAGAATGTGAATCAATGATAGTAGTAGAGTTAAAGAAGCTTTTGTTTCTTTCTCCTTTTCTACGCATGCGTTTGATATTCATTCCTATTCCCTCTCCCTCACCTCTGTCTTTTGCCGGGGCCCTTCTGCATACTACCTTCCCTTTCCCCCTTCATTCGCTCAGGGACCATGAGTCTCAGCAAAGAATATATTGTCCCCACGGATATGGCCGTCGCACGTCGCGGCGGTCCTCCCCGCAATGGCTGTCAATCCACCATCAAAGTTTCGCATGACCAACAACTTAGGTCTGCTTAATCATACCTCATCTACAGTCTTTTATGTGATCTTGTGTCTAGCTTCAAAAATCATTATTGGAGTACTGGCTAACTAGAATTCGAACCAGTTATGAATCATTCGTGCTCGCGAATGGCGAGAGCAAAGTTGAGATGGAGATCGATACACGTACGCCTCTGTTTGAATTCTAATTTACTGGCAGACACTCAAATTTTGCTACAGGTATTCCTTCCTCTGCCATCTTCACTTTTAATAAGGAAGATCACACTCTTGGAAATCTAATTCGCTCCCGCCTCCTCCAAAACTCTCGTGTGCTTTTTGCTGCTTACAAGGTATGCAACTTGTGTAACCTGCTTCTTCAAAAGAACCTCCAATATCATTTGACTTTGAGAAGGTTGACATGTGTCTGACATGCAAAATTCAGGTTCCTCACCCGCTTGTGCCGAAGTTCGAACTCAGGGTACAGACCGACGGTGAGATCACTCCCAAAGAAGCCGTCGTTGCCGCGTGCCATGAACTTGTTCGAGATCTGGGTATTTTGTCACGCGAATTCACGAAGGAATATGAGCTACGGAAGATGGTGGGAGCCACCCAGCAGCAGCAGGATGGCGTACAGGATGGAGCCTAGGTGGTTGTGGAATCATCAATCAAAGTGAGCTGGTTTTCGCTGAAATCTTTATTTCGATTCTACGCAGCTGGTTTTGCGTGCGCACGGTCCTGTCTAACCCTTCATGTTTATCCCCCTTGACACCTGTAATCAATGACGCTAGGTCTACGGCATGACCCTGGGACTTTGTATGTTATTATGTACATACGCAGCTCATGGTATGTTATGTATCCTCGTCCGTGCTATTCGATCTATCATATCACATGGATTGGGAAATCCGCCTGATGTATCAATGGATGATCAACAAAGTAAATTATGGAATACCTGTGGCTATCTAGATTTAATAGTACCTAAGTACTACATACTAGTAGTTCCTGAGATCCGGTGATTGCTAGTAGGTACCATAACTGCGGCTTAGTTGGGCAACAGGTCCGCTTTCTATTTGGGATTAGCGCAGCCGCTCCGCGTCCCTGACCTGCGGCCGTCGTCACTGGCAGCTCCTGATCTTCCATCGCTGCCTGCCCCATTGGCTTCTGTCCTTCGTTCAGCTCTGTTTTCCCTTTCATTGTCAATACATCACCTGTTAGATCTTCTTGATTATCTAATTTCCTGTTAGCTTTTCTGATGCGAGCGCTGTTTTGGTAATGTACTCCTCGTCGAATTCCTTCTTAGGCGGCGCCAACAGCGCTCGCCCGGGACAGCCATCCTTCATGCACCAATCTTCATACTCTCAATTCCCACGCGCTCAGCAACCCCCCCCGCATCAGCAACAGCATCAGACGGGGTTTGCCGCCCAGCCTACCGGATATGGTTCCCAGTTGTCTGGATTTGGAGGCTCTCATCTGCAGCCTCAACCAACAGGATTCTCTCCAGGGCAGTTACAACCCCAGGTCACCGGTTTCCCGCAGCCGCAGCAGCAACCTGGCAGCTTTCAGACTTCTGTGCAGCCATCCCAGCTCACAGGGCTCCCCATCCAGAGTCAACCTCCACAGCTCCAAGTCCCTTCGACTACCGGCTTGCCTGTTCGGCTGGCCCCTCAGACCTCATCCGAGATAGCAGACTCATTCAGGGATAGCGCTGGTGCCGCTCCACCCCCGCCCCCCAAAACCCCAGGAAGCAAGATTCCCAACATTCGGCTTTCGTTCATTACCGCACAAGACCAGGCTAAGTTTGAGCAGCTCTTCAAATCAGCTGTTGGGGATAGTCAGACGATGAGTGGAGAAAAGGCTAAAGATCTCCTTCTGCGGTCAAGGCTTCCAGGGAGTGATCTGTCAAAGATATGGATCTTGTCGGATACCACTAAGTCAGGCCAATTGTTTTTCCCGGAATTTGCTCTGGCTATGTATATGTGCAACATACGGATCACTGGCAGAGATTTGCCAGATGCTCTCCCTGAGAAGATCAAGAATGAAGTCTCCAGTATGGTAGACATTATTTCGTTTCAGGTTCCTGACACCCAACCACAGCCTACTATCCCAACAAATGTCCCAAGCTTTGATGCGCCGTTATTGGAGAACAAGTCTGCCCCTCCAGCTCCCCAACAACCGCAGCCTCATCAGCCGACCAATTCCCAGCTTCTGACGCAGCTCACAGCGCAACCAACTGGATTTCTCGCCCAACCAGCTAACTTCCAGTCTGGTCAGGCATCTTTCCCGGGCCAAAGCTCCAACCTCGTTGCGCAAGCTACAGGCTTTCCCGTGCAGCCCCAGCAACAGTTCCTACAGCCACAGCCAACAGGTATGATGGCCAATCCTCAACCTACAGGCTATAGTGGGCCCCGGCCCCCTTTGCCGCCGATGCCCACTGGCTTTGGGTCCAGCCTTAGTCCAGCACAGACTGGCGGGATTTCTGGCTTGGTCGCACAGCCTACTGGAGCCCCCGGTCAATGGGGCTTTGTTAATGCACCATCTTCTGGATTGCCTAATATAGAAGCCCTCAAGCAGCAACTTATGCCCCAACCAGGCCGTGAGGGTGGCTTTTCAGCTGCTGGCCTTTCTGGAAATGCCCACATCCCTTGGGCAATCACCAAGGAAGAGAAAAAGATCTACGATGATTTGTTTCGGGCATGGGACGGATTCCATAAAGGCTTTATCGGTGGCGATACTGCTATTGAGATCATGGGACAAAGTGGCCTGGATCGGAAAGACCTCGAGCGCATTTGGACACTGGCTGATCCCCACAATAGGGGCCGGCTCAACATGGATGAATTTGCTGTGGCCATGCACCTAATATACAGAAAACTTAATGGATATCCCGTCCCGAGTCGTCTCCCTCCGGAGCTAGTGCCACCATCTACAAGAAATCTCAATGACTCTATAGGTACTATCAAGTCGATGCTTTCTCAGGATGCAGAAAGTCGAAAAGCGTCCGGCGCTTTCCTGCAACCGCAGAAAACCGGTGTCAGCTATCTCAAGGAACATTCATTCCGTGGCGGTGGTGCAGTGTCTCCTGGACTTGGCCGCAAAGATGCTACCTTGTTCAAAAACAACGACGAAGCTGCTGCCGGGTATCGTTCTAGTGCCCGTCGCCGTGTTGGAAACACCGGTCGGACGCCTTCGCCTGCTGCGTCACAAACATCGGAGGAAGAATTGTCTATTGATCAACTGAAGAAGAAGATCCGCGAGGCCCAAATTATGTTAGATGCGGTCGACTTCCAGGACGAGAATCGCTCCGAGGAAAACGATGCCTTGGACCGTAGAGATCGCCGGGAAGCGGAGAGCCTTATGGATCGAATTCGGCGTGTGCAGGACGACATAGACACACACCCGGATGCAGCCTTCCGCAACCTTGACAACGGTGCCGAGCGAAGGTCCCTACGCCGTCAGCTTCAATCTTATGAGGACCAAGTTCCTCAAGTAGCGTCGGATGTTCGACGTATTGAACGAGAGATTGCAGAAGCTAGACTTGAGCTGTTCCGCCTGGAGGACGCAAAGGCTCACCCTAACAGTGCATCAAATATTGTGGGCACTGGACCTGGGGGCGCAGTGACAGAGGCGGATCGTATCAAGGCTCGTGCTCGCGCCAGAATGCAAGCCCGTGCCGCCGAGCTCGCCGGACGGCCCGCCCCTTCCTCGCAAGACGATGATGGAGCCACGGCTCGACGAGTTGAAGCTCAGAGTGCTAATATTAAGTTAGACAGAGAAAAGAACGATGCTATGACTCGTGGCGTGGAGGACAGCGTTAAAGAGTTTTCTCGAAGCCTTGAGGATAGCCTGAAGGATGAGAATGAGAATTCAACACGCGAGCATGAAAGGCGGCGGTGGGAAGATGCCCTGGGGGTTGAGGATGTGATTCGAGACTTTATTTATGATTTGAAACGTAGCAGCCGAACCGCCCATGTTAGGAAAGAAGAGTAAGTTATATCCAGCTTCACTCCTTACCCGCCTTATTCATTCCGCGTTCCCCATACTCTCTCCATCCCCCCTTGGGTGAGATTGGAAGCCCTCCTTTGATTATACTAATGCCAGTCGTCAGGGAATCGCGGTCGGCGCAGGAGGAGCGTTCTCGATACGAAGAATCATCAGCTGCCAAGCCTTCTCCTCCGTCAAGGGGCTCCACTGGTTCTTTACCTGGCTCTACCCACGAGGACCGTGTTGCCGCCGCAAGAGAACGAGCGCAGAGGCGCATTGCTGAACGGATGGCAGCTGCTGGCCTCAAACCCAACAATAACACGGGGGAAACTCTTCTCCAGCGTCAGGAGCGCGAGAAAAAAGAGCGCGAGGAGCGGTTGAAGCGTGCGGAGGAAGAAGATGCTAGGCGTGAGCAAGAAAGGCAGCGCCGACTAGCCGAAGAACAAGGTGGCTCTACGGAACTAGTTAAGCCAACTGGCAAGAAGCCCCCGCCAGCACCACCTTCGAGACGGGGCCGTACAGACAGTGCCGGACAGGCTGAAGCTAAGAGGGCGGCAGAAGAAGTTGCCAAGGCAGAGCAGGCAGCCCGGGAGCAAACCATGCGAGAGGAACAACAAGCACAAGAGGAGAGGAAACGCCTCGAGTATGTGAATATTTTCCATATTGAAAGCTTCCAAATAACTGACAAGCTTTCTTCAGGGATGATACCATGCAACGTGAAGAAGAGTTCCAGAAAGAGAAAGAGTCACAGGAGGCCCGTCTCCGAGTACTTCAAGAACAAGTACAGCAAGGCAAGATCAAAAAACAGGAAGCGAAGCGGCGGAAACAAGAAGCAGACCGACTAGCAAAAGAGCAGGAGGCAAGGCTTACTGCTCAGCGTGCTGAACTCGAGATGGCCAAAGAACGGGAACGGCAGTTGCAACTGGAGTTGGAAGGCTTGGACGAGGGAAGCTCCTCTGACGAAGAAGGCCCCGAAAATGTCACCCCTCAGCATAGCACCCCAGTCCAAAGCCAGGTTCACACTGAAGTGAAGACTGCAGCGTCTGCTATTCCCTCGGCTCCGGTTCCTGCTCCTGCTCCTGCTCCTGCACTAGGGTCGGATGGGCTATCTAGTCCGAGCGGCTCCCCAAGCAGCAACCGCAGTACCGGACTATCTCACCTTAGTCCAGAGGCTGAGTCGAAGAACCCTTATTTCAGAAGGATCAGCCAGCCTACAGAGGGCCAAATTGCTGCACCGCCACCTGTTCCTCAGGCCGCTATCACTTCCCCTAAAGCTGATGTTCAGTCTACTAACCCTTTCCATCGTCTTGCACAGCAACAAGAGAGTGCGAAGCCTGCATTTACAACAGCGGGACCAATAGAACGCGTGTCTCGTGCACGTCCTGAGGCGGACGATGACTGGTCTGCTGCAGGATCAGACTTTGATTCTTCTTCAGACGATGACGATGATGAGCGGCCTGGTGGTGGTAGTGCGAAGCAGCTTGCAAGCATTTTGTTCGGTACCATGGCGCCGCCGCGGCCTCTGAGTGCGATGGACGAGAAGTCCCCTTCAAAATCGTCCACCCCTGTGCCAGATACTCTTGCAGCTCCGTCAGCGGCGCCTGAGTCAGATGGAACCTCGTCTAACCCTGCTGCTACTGCTGTTGCCTCTCCTCCACTACCACCTCCACCCCCACCGCCGCCCGCACCGGCTTTCTTAGCAGCGCCTGGCTCTGACCCTTCGAGTGCGCCCCCCCCACCGCCACAGCCTGCACCTCACATGGCGCCCCCGCCTCCCGGCATTCCTCCGCCACCCGCTCCTCCTGCTGCACCGGCAGGAGCATCTGATCGAAGTGCCCTACTAGCTTCGATTCAAGCCGGTAAGGGGCTTAGGAAAGTCCAGACAAATGATCGGAGTACTAGCTCTACTGCAGGCCGTGTGCTAGGTTAGAAAGTAGTGTTTGAAGGACCCAGTGGAGTCAAATAGCCTTGGATATGAATGTGGGGATGAAATGAGTCATTTGCAAAGTACCAATTGAGCAGAAAATCTATATCCAGCTTATACTACCATAGTTCTCTCGTTGGCTTTCGTCTATTATTGAGGTTCAGCATGTGTTATATTATTGTAGACACCCATGACTTAAGATTCGAAAATTATTAGATAATCACGCAACATTTGTATTTACCAAGAGCTTATTATATTGGTGCATCTAGTAATATATCCGCAGCCAATGACCTTTATAAAAGAACGTTGAACAGCTGTAGCGGATACGAAAACGTTTCTAAGAATAACGACGATAATGATAGCAGGATACCCCAAGAACACGAAGGCTCAAGTTAGGATTTCAGCGATGACGTTTGTCAGAGTACTGATGCACCATAGAACCACTAACCCCCAGCCGATCTTTCGGTCCATGCTCCACTTGTTCAACGGGACTACAATCAGTAGCCCTACTAATGTGGTTAGCAAGGTGGCGCCGCTAATGATGAGAACCTTGGAGATGGCGATCTCATATGGAACCCCATCCGTGACTACCGTCTCTGCTTTTGCATGAAGAGTCATGTACAAGCCACCTAGGCCAATCCCTAAAAGAATGTTCAACATAGGTCCACCAAAGCAGGCACTTAGCGCCATGACTGGGTAACCTAGGCGGGCAACGGTGATATCAGCCACAAGATCGCCCAGCGAATTTCCAACGGCAAAAACGGTCAACCCGAGGAGAGAATCACTGATGTTCAGGATTACCCCTAAGGTTTTGAGGAGACTAACGACCTCAGTAGCTATGGTTGCAATCCAGCATATGGCAACAATGAAGCCTAGGAAAGCCAGCAAAGGACGCCATGCATTTGGAGGGTGTGAAGAATTACTATGTCGCAGACTTGTGACGAGACCAGTAATGCACATCAGTGAAAAGAAGAGAGATAATAGAAATGGTAGTAGCAGATTGTGGATGTCTAGATCAGAATCAATGGCTGTCCAAGCAATCAGAGCAACAAAAAATGGACCAGTGAATAACTGTATCCAAACCAGCCACAGACACCACTCTTTCGGAGGTGGCGCCGAAGGGTCCGGCAGTGATTGAGCGGCGGGCAATTCGGAATCCCAACGTTGCCGTCCTTGCCTTGATTGACTTTTGCGGTTTTGATCTGAGACTTCTTCAACAGCGGATCCATGGTCGATAGCTCGAAGGAGCGGGCTATCCTCTGGTAGCCTCACCACGGGCCCTGGGTTTTCTCCGTCTGCTGAAGTCACTACGACTGTTACAGGATCCGCACCGGTTTCGGGCTGTGCGGGCTCAATGACCGGAACAGTAATCGTTAGTAACAGCACACTAGGGGCTGCAACCGCCCCTAGCATCCTTTCCCAGAAGCTCTTCGTCTTCCATCCGTCCAGAGTAGGGAAAAGCGTTCGAAAGATGGATGGTAAAAGAACTGGGGTGAAGGAAAACAGCCACTGTATCTGGGGCAAAGGTTGAGGCCTCCCATTGCTATAGATACTGTCATGTACTTGTAGTTCTTCTGTGGGGCTAGAAGTAGCTGGTAAGCGTATACTTGGTGCTTTAGAGGGTACTGAACTAGATGTATCAGGGAAAGGGGGGAATGGGATAGAAGGGCTCTCCGCTAGAGCATCACTGGATCCGGGGGCGAATGAAGTTCCGCGCGGGGAAACGTCAAGAGGAGATCGTGAGTCGGGTGTTTCAGCCTGGTAGTTTGGAGGGTGAAAAGTGCCCGGGGGTGCAAGTAATTGCGGGGTTTGTGGACGTGCACGCCCCCATGGACTGGAGCTTTGCCATACATGCCCGGAGGACGATGGTGATAGCTCTGACTCGACACTCTTATTCGATTGGTGAGACCGTGTCTCAGCGAATGCAGCCTGGCTATCTACCGAGGGTCGAGTAACAGCAACGTACGGCCGCCTCGCAGTAGAATCGAAAACGCTGGTGTCGAGTTTCAACCCCACGGCATCGTCAGCAGACACAGCTCGAGTTCGGGTTGAGCCCGCCGCCACGCTGTTAGGTGACAAGTGGGTTGATGCAGAAGGCTTGCTGATCCATGGGTGGGAGGCGACAGAAATAGTGTCGCGCTCCGGCAGTGCATGAGCCTCGTCATGATCGTCGGAGTACATTTGGAGGTCGATTGGGACGTTTTGATGAGTACTTCGCGACCGTTGAAGCGAAGAAACGACAGACTGGAACTCAAGCGCACCAACCAGACTTGGCCTGATTGGGTTTAGAGTACCACGCCTGTGTGTAGAGGGACGGTACACGTGCATATTATCCCGTATTTCTGCTAGATACCGGTTCCGAGTTTCATCGTCTTCCCCATCTTTCCAAGGGGCAGCTTCGCATCTCTCCAATGAGTCAAAATCATGGATTGAAACACCGTGAAGGAGACTAGTAGATTCAGAGGTTACCCCGGGGTCATCCTCTTCAACTTCTTCTATCTCCAATTCTTGATTTTCAGGAATGTGGAAGTGCGAGCGTGCAGCTAGATCCCTCTCGTAGACACGCCGACGGCGCACAAAGTACCAGTGCCAGGTCACGACTAATACGACATAGAAGCAATATAGACCGACCATCGCGGCAGATTCCCAGGTATGGAGGCGACCATCTGCCAACAACAACATACTGAAGCTCACAGCCACTATGAAATACCCAACGTCGCGAACAAAGCTCCTCCGAGCAACTTTGAATGGGCGGACTAGTGCCATCGACCCTGCGACAACTGAAGTAATAAAACTCGCAGCTCCAAGCAGCTCTCCAATAGCCAAGCTACCACTATTAGATTTCATGGCAGCAAAGGTAGAAAAAACATCCGGGCTTCCGTTTCCAAAGGCAAGAAACGTGACACCAGTCAAACTTTCACTCAAACCAAGGGCGCCGGCTAAAGTGCTCAGGTCGATACACAGGAAATCACTGGCGGCAATCCCGATAGTACTGAAAAGTAGCGAAAGCCACAAGACAAGAATTATGAACGCAAATGGCTTGGCATCTGCAAGAGAGCAATAATAAAATTGAAGGTACGAAAACAAGCCATCTTCATGGTCAGGGCAATTCACGCGGACGTAAGAGCACTTGTCGTATGCTTCACGAACCAAGCGGCACTGTAAGGGAAGATAAAATTTCTTAGTAAACCATCCCGAAAAGATTGTTATGAAAAACGAAATCTAAGATTCCCAATACCTCCAGATCATTATCACGCTTGAAGATTTGTTGAGTATCGGATCCTCCTCGTACGAATTGTTTGATAAGAGGCGCAATTCCCTCATCATTGTATAGCCCAAGAGCCCAGCTAAAAGTCGCCAGGCTCGTAATCACCATGAGAGTCCAGTAGAAAGGCCGAACAGAATATCGGCGGCCCGCTGGGCGGCTCAAGATTGGCGACAGTACTCCAGACATAATGTAAGATGCGACGGCATCATGGGCAGCAGAGTGAAAGGCTAGGCTCTGGCAGAAAAGACAAGGTAGCTGCTCTGAAAGTCGAAAAGTTGGGAACAATTCTCATTGCCGTAAGGGAAACGGAGTTATCTACCTATCAGTGTGAGTGAATCCACGCGGTGAGATACTAGCCACTCATTGATGGAAAGGCGGAGAAAGTGGCTAGCAGGTGGCCACCTACTATTGGATTCTAAATGAGGCTGTGCACCTCGGCAGTGTTGAGTACGTCATTGAGTTGAGTGTATGGAGTAATGCTAGCCAATAGTGTGTGAGAAAGAAGAGAGAGTACAGAATCAACAAACAACTCAAAGCATATCAAAAATAGGTGTATGCATGACCAAAAGGGTCGACTTTTATAGGCTCTTTAGGACATAAAGAGGTGGTAATTACATTCCAAGTGTCACAAGCATTGGAGGGAGGCGGTCGATCCATATTCGGTTACATGATATCATGTGACTATACTATCTGAATGAAGCTAGTACTTGCACACTTGGTTGCCTTGGAATGGCGTATGTTTTTGTTGACTCCCAATTTGTTTGTCCTTGTCGGCCAAAGAGGAGACTTCAGTGCATTCCAGCAAGATCTCGAACTCAACATTTGGCTACTCACGGAGAATGATTATTATAAGCTATAGCTGCTTAGTTGATACTTAGACTTTTTACTTAATTTTTCCCTTTTCACATACTTGTCTTTCTGTGGTCCTCTAAATATTCAACCCTGACGCGGCGGGGAGGTCTCTCACAATGCCCCGCGTAGCGAATCCTAAGCATCGCCGCTCGGGCGGTGCCTCTACCCCCCATAAGAATTCTCCTATCAAGTATGTTTTCAATGTTGATATTGTCTTTGATTATTTTTCGTCCGAGCCGGCCCAGCTGATAACATAAGAATCCCACTCAATGATGACATGGGCGAAAAGGCAGCTCGTATGGAAGCCCGACAGGCTCGCCATGACCGCCAGATGGATCAAATAAAAGCAGCTGTGAAAACACCCATGCCCCCTCGAAGATACACTGGTCATGAACGGGGATCTAGCATGAGCCCTGCCACACCTCGCGGATCAGGACACAGGGGCCGAGAAAGCGATGTCGATGGTCGGAGAGCCGTAACCCCGATGAAGCGAGTACCAATCTTAGCCAACTTTGAGGAATGGATGAAAATGGCAACCGACAACAAGATCAACGCAAATAATTCATGGAATTTTGCCCTCATTGACTACTTCCATGACATGTCCTTACTAAAGGAGGGGGATGGTGTGAACTTCCAGAAGGCCAGCTGCACGCTTGATGGATGCGTCAAGATCTACACAAGCCGAGTCGACAGTGTTGCAACGGAAACCGGTAAGCTTCTGAGTGGTTTGGCTGATAGTCGCGAGAGAAAGGCCCACGAGGGTGGTGCAGATGACGACGGGGCTGCGGATGAGGACGAAGAAGGGGAGGGAGCGACAAGGAAATCTCGACGGAAGGTATAGTTATCTATGCGATTAAGTCAAGTAATACAAATGGCTAACTGATATCTTGAAGGCACAACGATCGCACGAGGCCACACTTGCACCTTCGTTCGCCTCACTCCAGCTGAAAAAATTCGAACTTGAATTCTCAGTTGACCCACTATTTAAAAAGGCATCGGCAGATTTTGATGAAGGCGGCGCAAAAGGCTTGCTGTTGAATCATTTGGCAATTGATGGGCAAGGACGAATCGTCTTCGATAGTAGTGATGATGCCGCTGAAGAGAGCTCGAAAGATACGGATGATGCACGCCAAGGGTCGGAGGACTCCAAACATCAAGAATCTCCATCGTCACCCCCAAAGCAATCTTCTGATGATATATTTACAGACAATGTGGAAATTGACATAACTGCTCTGGCGAGCCAGTTCTTCCCAGATTTGGAGCGCCTAGAAATGCAGGATATCTGCCCATCACTTAAGAATTTTGACCTTGGAGACCCGAGTGGGTCGTTGGATATACCTTTCCTTAAAGCCCCCGAAGTCTGGCGGAATGATAAGTGTCATGAGGAGGGGCCGCATCCAAATGACGCATCTGGAATCATGCTCGATGACGACAATGCTGTTGGCTTCGATGACGACGACGCTACTTTGGCAGGCTTTGATCTCGGCGGAGATGCAGGTTTCGGTGATGGTGGTGAGGCTTGGGCTCGTGAGGCTGCTTTGGAGCCGATGCTCAAGGTTCACCGTGTCGATCGCGACAATGACGAGATTCAGGATGGTGAGGAGCTGGACAATGACGACGCATATGCCATTTCTCTCACTCATCAACCTGACAAGCGTGACCATGAAAACATCCTCAGCTATTTCGATAATGCCTTGCAAAAGAACTGGGCAGGCCCAGAACATTGGAAAATTCGTAGAATCAAAGAGCATACTGCGGCAAATACTGCGAGTGCTGCTCCAAAGCAGCGAAAGGAGAAAGAACCCTTCGAAATCGACTTTTCTGCCCCTCTGGATTTGTCTGTTGCTGAGTTGATATATACTCCAGCAAGCTCCAACTCCACCATATCCTTGCCCAAGACACAATGGAAGACAAAAGGTCGCAACCTTCTCCCAGATGATAAACACTTCAATTCGCGACAGTTACTTCGTCTCTTTCTAAAGCCTAAGGCCAGGATGGGCACGAGAAAATTGATAGGATCTCGGCAGTTTAACCGACGGAGGGAAGACCGGACAGCAGACAATGGCGACATGGATGAGGCGTTCTGGGCAAACCATAAACCGGAGAATGACGTATCTCCCGATGAAGAAGGCGCCCCTGGTGCATACGATGCTAATTTCTTCGCGGATGATGATGGCCTCGCGTTCCCCAATGGCTTTGGCTTAGGTGATGACGATGATGACAACATGCCTTTTGCAGATGCTAGAGAGATGCTTTCTCCACCATCCGATGGACACCCGGGTAACTCAGCAGGGGACGGTGGCGGAGCTTCGGGGCTTACGGCGCTTCTGAACATGGTAGGCGCTACTCCTGGCGCAGCGTTACAGAGCGGAGCCGGAGGATTCGGCTCACAGCTAGTGACCCAAGGCGGTCGAAGAGCACGCCCTGATTATGTTGCATATGCACGAGTGGCTAAGAAGGTGGATGTTCGGCGACTGAAGGTGGAGATGTGGAGGGGCATGGGTGAACGCTTGATCGCATCAACAACTTTTGGTTCCTCTCACGAGAGTCAATCCCACGAACCTGCTGAAGATGACGCCGATGCACCCCCAACACCCACGCCCGTGAACGAGAGCCTAGATCGAGCCGCTGAAAACGATCAACAGCAAGAAAATGGCCAACTCCGATTCACGCAAATTATGAACTCACTCAAATCTGTCTACCCCACCGAAACACTACGTGACATCAGTACTTCTTTCGGGTTCATTTGTCTCCTTCATTTAGCTAATGAACAGGGTCTCATGCTGCAGAATGATGATGGTTCTACCAGTCTCGGCGAAGGCAGGCTCGAAGATATCTTTGTCACAAAGGATAACAATGCGGTCCTTGAAGAAGGAGCTATGTGAGAGTGACGTCTGATTTCTGAGTGAATATGGAGTCGTTTTTCTGTGTAAGGATCATGGCATGTGTTATATCAGGAATGTGGTCTGGCTTTGGGTTAATGTCGAGTTTATATTGCAGAGGAGTTGGAGGTTTGTATCACATAATGGGATGGTATTCGTGTCTTTATTCTATTCAAGAAGTCTAATGTTTATCTTTTCAGTCGGAATTCAATCACAACAGGCTCATTTGTGAGTTGATTCTTTTTCAGCATTCTTCTATCTATATAAATGTGGAATAGGCTTTATCACACTAGTTGGGCTTGTGATTCTTTTTTATAAAATCTCTGAGGTATCTAGACAAATTAACAGTTTTTGAATCAGAAACATATTAGTTGGACGCTATCATAAGGACCATATTTCACTAGGTTTCACCTCAGACGGATGAAGTATGAACGCGTACAGTGCTATATAGGGCGATGGGTAAAAAGATTGTCAAAACAGAGTGTGAAGATTGGCGAAAGTTTGGGGTAAAACGTAATGTCCTGCATCTGCCAGCCCGGAAAGTATTCGAATACTTGAGTATATGGAACGAGAAAATGGAAAATAAGTACATATATCAGTGTTTGCATGTTAACCCGCAAGTAGTGCAGTACGAATATGTCATATATTAACGAGGACCTTGAGGGAAATTGGGCGACATCGGACTCGAATAGGCCATTGGAATTGGGACAGCATCGTAGGCCCGTTCGCCTGGAGCAGCAACCATGTGTTGGTTAATATTGGGAGCCGGGATAGAAGCAGTGGGAGCCGAGTTAGGGGCAAAAAACTCCCTCTGTTCTGTTTTAGGGGTTGCTTGTTGTACACGGATGGGAGGCGCTTGCAACTGAAAGGCGGGTTGAGGTTTTGTTGGAGACCGAGGCGTGGCGAACTGAGTCGAGCATGACTCGCCATTCTCGGCTATTGAATAAGGGTCTTGTGAAACAGTAGTAGATACCATAGGCGCCTTTTGAGCAAGAGGGAATCCAGGGGTATTGGGCGCGGACTGGAGACGGAGCTGAGCAAGGTACAGATCAGACCTTGCCTTGTCACGGCGGTCCATTGACTTCATAAGCCGTCTTTTAGTCCAGAACCGATAGAAAACAACCGCATATATAAGGATGGCCAGCACTTCAAGGACAACCTCAATGATAGCGCACACCAGGCCCCAGTCCTTATAGAATTAGCATCGACGCCATAATTAAAGAAAAATGAAAGAAAGGAGAGAAAAAAACTGAAGATTGCAGTTAAAAGGGTGAACCAACTCACCTGCAGGCGACAAAGGAGGGCGTAGTCGATATCGTTGTGGAACAGAGTTTCTCTTGTATTCTTCTTACAAGACCAGCCCCAAAGATCCTGGCTATTTCCATTGGCTTTTTCATTCTGGTAGAGCGCCGCCGCGATGATCCACATGATAAGACTGAAAATGAAGAAGCACACTGCAATTGTCTGATAGTAAACGGTAAGCTTTTCAGCCCGCTTGTGGCCGCCTTTCCAATAGCCCCAAAACACAATAAGGCAAGCAAATAACGAGACACATGCTACTGATAGGAGCAAATATTGCGTCCACGGATTGGTGCCATTTGCCCAGGCGGGAAAGCCACCCCTAGAAGGCAATGATTTGGTGGAATGGAATACGAACAGAGTCAACGATAATATTGTGACAACAATTAAACTGCAGCCGAAGTTCACGAAACGCAAAAACATTTTGGCAACCCGAACGCGAAGTTTAATTCGCTATGATTGGTTAGCATAAAGACCCAAATAGATGGTACTTCTTCCTCACTAACCAGGTCTCTCGCGTTCTCCTTTTCTGCAGACTTTTCTTCCTTCTCCACATAGAATTCCTCACGAAACGTAGGGCTAAGTGGATTCAGTGTGCGCCCAGGAGTCCCTGGGATTTTAAGAGCACTTTTGAGTGGTGAAGTTGGTAGTTGATGGTGTGGTACGTGCTGCACGGGGTCATTTGCAGCGACGTATCCGAAGCCTACGTCAGACACATCAAGCGGGGTCTGAGGCTGATGAGGAGGGTCTGCGAACGGTGACTTCCTGGTCTCTGTGGGGCCAGTTGGGGATTGGACTGTCGTTGCTTCCACGAAGCGAGCTGTTCGAGGGCTTCTCAGCGATGATGCTGATGTATCCGAAGAGCTCCGGTCTTCTACGGTGGGTTGTTGTGCAAGTGCCATTGGGTGGTCGTTATGTCCGCGAAGAATATCTGCAGGAGTAACCGCTTCGTTATTCAGAGGATAGCTTTTCTGACTGCTGCTCGATACAGACATCGATGAGCGGGCCTAGAAGCCAATGTTCATAACAAGTTGAGGGGCCCCCCAAGACGAAGAGAAGTAGCCCACACAGCCCTTCTTCTCTAGGCTTTGAAAAGCGGCCTTCTATGAGCGATGAAAGAAGCACGCCTAGCAATAAAGCAGCTTCATGTACACTATTTGGAAGATGGAATAATTAGCTTTGAATAGTTAAAAGTACTCATAAGATGAGACAGCTTCATGGCCAATGTTCGAAGGACAGAAGGAAATACATAGCTATACCTTGATCAAGAAAGTGAACGAGCTATCCGTGGTCTCCCGATATCGATCTATCAGAGTTTGGCCGGATTTATATTTGGCTGCAAATGATGTGAGCAAAAAGAGTCACTTCAAACCAGTATCTCGACAATTCGAACGATCTGCTCCTCTGCTGACGGTTCCTTGGGCACAATTCGCGAAGCCAGCGCTACTTGGGCCAAACCAGATTCAGAAAAAAGATAGGATGTTGGGCGCAGGAGAAGGAAACGAGAAAAAGATTTCAATCAGAGCAGCTGCAAGAGGCGTTTTGAACATCACTGATGGGCTTTGGGCTTGTCCTCCAGCCGGCGGGGGAAGGGGAATGTCTAATGAGTTCATATCGGCCGTGTGAAGAGAAGAGAACATTAAGCGCCCGGCAACTGTCGAACAAGCCATGGTTGAAAGTTGATTGGAGGACAGTCAAAGGAGCACAAGGCCAGGGGCTTGTCTCCTAGGACAAAAGAGGAGGGGCCAAGCTGAAGGATAAGATGAGTGGATGAAGTTCCCATCACTAAAGCAAAAAACCTAGCTTATCACAGTGGGGGGCCTGTGAGAGTGACTCCAGTCACCTCACATATACATATGCAGCGTAGACGCAGGTCTGGTCACTTGCGAAGCGAATGAATAAGTCGCTTTTAGTCTCTTGTCCCGGCGCCAACACTGATCGTCCTTCCTGCTCAGCCAACCATGGGCCCTGGAGAGCCGCTGGGATTAGATGTGCATGGCGTTGATTCAAGTTTCTGTCAAAACAACAACAACAACAAGAACATATTATTCCCAGTCTTAATTTTATTATTAATAGTGACAATAATAGTCTTTTTGTTCGCCTACTATCGTAATGTACTAAAATAAGCGCCGACAACTTCCCATCACATTTAATCACTGTCACAGGAGATGATTGGAGTCTCATTAGCAGAATTATTAAATGAAAACAGGGGATCACCTGACATCCTTTGAGGAGATATAGTGTGTGCCGAATTTGTTGACATATAAGAAAACTTCCTTTTTTTGTGTAAAAGACAAGGTTGAATCATTAATAACAGTACTCTTTACAATACCGATTTAGGAGAAGAGTGTGGTTGACAGTGGAGACTAAGCAGTAGAGTAGGGTAGAAAAGAGCGGAGGCACAAGTATGTGACAACAAAAAAGATGAAAGAAACGAAAGAAGATCGTAAAATTAACAAATAGAAGGGGGGTAATGGAGCCCTACTAATTGGCTGCAATAAGTGGTCGGGCTTTAAACATAAAGTAATCCTTCAAGTCCTCTACCCCTAGTTAATCCAGTAGGCACAGTCATCATGAACTTCTCTCTTTCATCAAAGACCTTATATTTCCCAGGGCCCCAGTGTGTCCGCTTTTGGATTGTCAGCAACAGAATAAGCTTGCTCGTGTGCTTTATAAGCAAGCTTCATGGGATAGTTGGTAATAACTCCCGCCGCAAAATCGGTAACGACGTTGAGAATTTTCTCCCTTTCCCTTGAACTCGGAGTTCTTTGATGACAATGTTTCAACCATGATCATAGGGAGAATACCAGTTGTTGGAATATTGACATTGGCAGGGACCTGCTTGCTATTATCTATGGTCACAGTCCACAACCTGCTATCGCTATCTTGAACTCAGTACCTTAGACCATTTAAGAACAATGACGCCTCTTCTTTTGAGCAGTCACTCCGCCACAATGCTGCCAGCGGGCTACAGTATCGGTAGTACGCGATCTGTGAGAGAAACAAGGGCAATGCTCACTTTCTTTGTCCTTGTTGAACGGCTTCTGAGAGTTCTACAGCTAATTCAAATCCGATTGGGTCAGCTCCTGTAACAAAAATGCCCTTCAGCACGAGTGAGTAATCTTGTGCTTCTCCAATCACTGAGTCTTGTCACTGATTACTGGCTGTTTGAAGGGTATGGGCGTGCCACTGTCGCCATTAGTCGACGCAGTCGTGCTCCCACTGGAAATCACAAAATAGTCGAAGGAGATAGCCTTGATATTGCTGACTAGAACTGTCGTAGACTGTACATCCACTGCGGTCGCGTGGTTGTGCATCAATTCAAAGCACTGGTCGGGATAATGAGGGGGATTCCCCTCAGTTAGAAGAGGATATTTGTCGGGCTTGAAGGCATCAGGCTCTGCAATGAGTCGAGGGGCCGTAATGGCAAAGTAGAACGTCGGTGATAAGCCAATCAATGTAACCTTAACAGAGGCTACGTCTTTGAGGAGAGTATGGGGCGACTGGAGCCTCCGCAAAGGAAGCCCCAATAATAACTACATGGAAATTGGATGTCATTGAAAGGATAGTGGGAAGAGGTGGAGGGAGAGACAGCCTTGGGGTTGAAGTTCTATGATAGTAGAGTGGTGGGTTCAGGAAATTGGAATGAAGAACATTTAGCATGATAAATGGATTCAGTATGATATATACATTAAGGGCTGTCCCTAACGGTTGCTACGTATTTTTATAGCGTTGGTAATCCGAAGTATACCATAGACTGTAGAATTAGTAATTTGAGGCCTATGTTTAGTTAGCTAAGTGGTGCATTCTGTAAAATTGTCTCAAACATATAGATAATAGTTGAAGATGGCTGAGTGGTACTTGGCCGATGCCAACACACTGAAAAAATGGAACGTTTCCAGTTGCTGAATAGCTCTCAAGACGCCATCATACCGTATGATTTTCAAAAGATGTTTCTTTCTGGCAGTGATAGACTCCCTCTCCCTTCATTCTTCTTCTTTTTCTACGATACTCTCTTACGCGTTCCTTGTTTCGTATTCCTTGCAAAGCGCAGAAGGGAAGAGAGATGGAACGCAATTGGTAACTTGCTGAGGTGCAAGCAAACAACATTCTTTTATCGATTGAATTCAGAAGTCCGATTCTCAAGGTCCCCTGTTCAATCCATATGAACGCCGGTTATAGGGTGTATTCTTCACAGCGATATTACTACGAAGGTTCCCAATATCCGGCAGATGAACAATTCAGCGTGGTGCAATCTTTAAATAACGACGATGCTGGCTGTCATTCCCTCACGGCAAGCATTCTGTTTTCTGAAAGCTGCGAAGCTTATGAGGCATCGTGAGGCTTATGCATGCTGATATTATCCGAACGTACATACTCACTAGCAGACAATAATTGCACGGTTTTCCTCGGCATCACCACCAACAGACTCGATCTGAATAGGGGTTGACCAGTATCACCTGGCCAATGTCGCCCTCAAAAGACCCTTCCTAACGTCTCCTCGCCCAGGAACGAAAGTGCCTGCCCTGTCTTTGATGAGCAAGGACTTCAACCGCGGGTGACAACAGGTGTTGCTAGCTTTTAGCCATTGAGTTTGTTGCATAGCTCGATTCTCAAAGCCCACTCTGCAGTATAGACCTGAGAGGCAGTAATAGAGGCTTCTGAATTGGTAGTGGTGTCATAGGAGTGCTGGCCCCGTTCAGTTACGCAACACCAAGATGTTTTTGTTGCTCTAAAAAAAAGGATTCGAGGGAACCGGCAAATTGCATTTCCAGCTATTTCCGATTTGGTTAAGCTTTAGCTCAAGTAGCTCTACATTCCAAACACTCCATTGACACATTACCCAGATCATCCTAGCTAAGCTGGACTTGACCTACTGGGAGATGTATGATTAGAGCTGGGCAACGTGGCACCAAACTCTTCGCGGGGAATTTCTAGCTCTATGGAGACGTTTGCCCCTTTACGGATTACATAGGTTCGCGAATTAGACTGGTTTATCTTTTATACATCCCAACAAGAGTGAATTGGACGCCACAATCTCCCAACCCCTCCCGAAATGCTGTGTATTAATGCAGGAAAATCCAATTATGCATATATCCACGCCACATGTGATATCGGGGTACGCCGAAGCCTTGCTTACGCCAAAGGCGTATCCTTAACCATGCGGCTGATGAGCGTAAAAGCTAACCTGCAGATACATAATGGCGCTGGTCTAATAGAGAATGCAGGTGGAAAGGATAAATGAAACACTGGATCTAGACATAGCATAGATGGAGGTAGTCACGAGCTAACAAGTACAAGTCGGGGAGGGTACGGGCTTGGAGACAAGGCATATCCGAGTTGAGTGTAAGATTAAAGGAGGCTTCCATTCGGCCCGATCATCCACCATTTCAGGAATAATGTACAGATTATGGAAAAAGAACGATTTCTCACCAGGGAACCAGTTGAAATCTCATGGATGTCTATGGGATTGATGGATCCTTGGTGGAACGGACTATGATTCCTACCAATCATAAACCATAGCTAGAGGGATCGATCAGTGAGTAGGTAGGGTAGTACTACTGGTGCTTAGACGGCACAATAAACAGGACGGGAGCTGCTGAGGTACTCGCAGGTAATACGTTGTACTATCCTACTAGGTACAAAGTAAGTTAGTACTAGGTATCTACTTAGTAGGGATCCACAGGACTGTCAGACGAATCAGAGGCTTCTTTAGCTGTGTCAGGCAGGCGGTGGGCCGGTACAGCCACCCAAAGATCCCCACAGGATTCTGTACTATGGATGGAAAACAGGCCATGAGTGGCCAAAGGCACCAGCTTCTTGCCAGCCACAATGAGGTTTGCGGATGGCAAAACATAGCCTCGCTGCACTCTCTCATTTTAACTCTGGCGGAAGGAGGATGCAATCCTTGAATGGATGTGTTTTCGTACTGTTCTTGATGGTGCACCCTTAAGATATACATGTAACCAGGTTTAACAGATAAACTTCACATCCATGATGAATGTACGTACATACCGTACGAGTAGTTCTGCAGTGTCTTAGTTGTTTTAGATACATTAATGTACATACATATCCGAAAGTCCCTTACCTCTTGACATCAAGATCCTCGGGATTGGTTCTATGGCTGTGCTCCTCCGACCGTGGCTTTACTTAACCCCAGGCCGACTTCCAGGCTTTCTACATCTGGGCCCAAAATCGAGCCTCGAATCCAGATAAAATAATAATGGTAATGGAAGTGCAGCTTAAGAGTATATATAGGCTTTGCGTTACACCATGCAGCTCGGAGAACGCTATTAGTACTCTACTATTACCTAAATTACAGTAATACAATTAATGTGTGGCGACTGAGGACACACCGGGCTATTCGATCTGATCCGACTTTCTTCAAGAGATCTGTAAGTCATGCCGAGGGCATTTCTAAGTTGCTAGTACTTAGTGCTAAGTAGTAAAGTACATACATATATACATACATGGTAATCAATGCTGCGCCTCTTTGGTGCCTGGCGACCCATACTCCGGTATTTGGAATTACTGTGTCTTACTAGAGCGGCGTTGGAAAATATATAATTCCGGTATCCAGCGCACTCTCCTGGTAAGCAGAGCCGCCTAGAGTCTGGTCACAAGTCGTTAGACCCAGTGCAGTCTCCAGCCACGCCTTACCTCGTGTTCATCCTTCTCTCACTTTTGCAGTCCTTTTTCCTTCTTTTTGCTACTGATTCTTTTTGGTTCCTTCTTCCCCTCATCCTAGTTTCTTTCCTTTCTGCACTTTTTCCTTTCTTTCTTTTCTTATTTTCGTTTTCTGTTATTATTAAGGTTTCTCCAATATCCATTGCTAGGCAGAACCACCGCATCCGCTTTCCAGGCACCTTCGACCCAAACATATTCGGGGGTCCGCAACTAACTCGGCGACTGCATCGTCTCCTGGATCTATCCATTCTGCCACAGCCTGTATCAGGTTTATCCATGCCTTCCAACCCACCAACTTTACTTCCGGTTTCTTCTACTAATAAACGGGTCTTGTAATTATCCCTTTCCTATTTTGTATTGGTCCCTCCACAGGTGTATGTCTCTGTCAGCCTCGGTCTTTTTTTAATTTTTCTTTTTTTCCTGTTTCATTTTTCCTCCCGGGTGAGGCTTGGTCAACCTAAGTCTCCATCCACAACCCGTTCATTCATTCCCTTGACTTGTATCTCATCCGTCTGGCTTTCTTTCTTGACAACCCCCGGCTCTTCCACCCCTTGCCTTCTTTCAGTCACTCGTGATCCATCGAGTCCGACTGTACATTGACGGCTTGTCAGCTTTCTAGATTTGCATAATTCCCCTTTCTATCGTTTCCCCGACAATCGCTAGTACCAGCGCCCTCTGCAGCCTAGCCGTCTCCCATTACCCGTTTCGATCCCTCCAGATGGGTTAACCTCAACCAGATTCAGATCGATCGAGCAGTACAATAGAAACAAGCATTCTCAGTCTGCTTGCAAGGCTGCTCGCTATTTTTATCCCCGTGCTGCAAGGCCCATTTTGTTCCTGTGGGACTTAAACCTCTGACAAAATATCGCCAACGCTGAACCCCCCCCAAGTCAGCTTGCGCCACAATCGGATCCTGGTGAGCGCCCCACGCGACAGTGCCTCTCATGGCTCCCTCTTTTCTTAGCTTGGCTTATTGGTTCTTCTTTTATACACCTGACGGCCCTCTATCCATGTAGCCGTCTTTGCTTATCTTGCTTCCACTCTGCAATTGTCTGCAACCCCCCCGCAAAACGTTGATTTACTGACATGAGCTCCGCTGAAGTAGCTCCCCCGTTCGTTCGCCAACCATTCCAGGCTGGCTTGAAGCATCCGTTATCCATGGCTGCGTTGATGCAATCAAATACCGAACCTGTTACCATTTCCAATCCATTGTCTGGATCCTCCATCATCTCGAGCCCGCCGGAATCTGTCACCTTTTTAAAGCATACGAAACCAGACTCGAGTCTGACCTCCATTGCCAGCGCCGGGTTAAACGTTTCACGGTCAAGAGACTCATTGCCGCCCATGGCAACGACTACACAAGCAGCTGGCTCGGTGGGCCGGCCCATAGAAAATGAGAAAGAGGTTGAACAGAACAGCTCGCAAGTGGCAAGAGAGGCTCTCGGTGCAACAGAGAAACAAGTCAATTCGATTAACGACTCTATACATATGTCCGATCAAATGCAGGTTGATACTCATCCAACTTCAGGCCATGCCTCGGATGCCTTTGTAACAGCTGATTCCAATACCTCCCTTATGAATACCTCAACTGTTGCCAGCCCTGGCCCGATAGAGGACTCGGCTTCACAGGATGGGGATCGTCCACGCCATAGGGACGAAGCGGACTTACAAGACGCAAGTAACAAATCCTTCTCTTACCCTATGCCGACCGCAGGCCTTAGTGACCCCCGCCGCGGTCTCAGCTTGCCAAGTTCTGGTTTTAATAAGGCCGGCCAGCGGTCCCCGTCGGCAAAAAAGCATCGCTGTCCATACTGTTCTACGGAGTTCACAAGGCACCATAACCTCAAAAGCCACCTTCTTACCCATAGTCAGGAGAAACCGTACGTTTGCCAGACCTGCCAATCGCGTTTCCGGAGACTTCACGACTTGAAAAGGCACACGAAGCTCCATACTGGAGAACGTCCACATATCTGTCCAAAATGCGGTCGTCGATTCGCTCGTGGCGACGCTCTCGCTCGACATAACAAAGGCCAAGGGGGTTGTGCCGGACGTAGAGCGAGCATGGGGAGTTACGCTCCGGAAGATGAGTATGGTGATACTGGTGGTCATCCAGGTGCAGATGATACAATGGATGGCCTTGTTTATGCGGAGCCCGAACGTATGGATGAGGAGGATGAACGACGCATGAGCATGCCCAGCATCAAGAAACACGATGTGCCCACAGATTCTATTACACGCTCCAATACCTCAAATAGCTTTCAACCGCGGCAGCCGAGCACTTACCCCCCGATTGCCGCTGGCAGGCCATCTCCAGGGGGTCTATTTCCGCCTCCTGCGAGCCACGGTGGCTCTAGCGCATCGGCTTCTCCTATCTCACAACCTGGTAACCTGACATTTCCTCCCCCAGGCCAACCTTCCGGTGCTTCAATCTTTCAACCATCAAATGTCACGGAAAGCCCAAAACCTCTTTCGCCGAATGCACTGTCTTCGCACCAGCTAGGTCACGGTCCTGAGAATGTACAGCTTCATCGCGCCCACTCTCCCGGCATGACGCAGTCATTCCAGCAACAGCCATATACCAGGGCAGGGCCGTCTCAGTCGTCTGTTACAAATCATAGCACTAGTAGTTTAGGCCTTCCCCCACCACAGCCTGGGGCTCCCCAGCTCCCCCCACCCCCTGGCATGACTACGTCAGATTCTCGCTTTTCGCTCCACCCTCAAAGCTCTGTACAACCAGCAGCAGCCCCTGCAAAGCATACCCCATCCCACAGCCATTCCAGCAACCACGGTGGGCCTTTGACCTCAAAATCAGGGCCGGAAGTGACCACAAACAATAATGGACATCTGTCAGGGTCGCATGACTCTAATTACGCCGACCAGAATCGGGAGCGAGAGGATAAGCTCTGGGCATATATTCGTTCTGTGCATGAGGAATTAGCAGCATTGAAAACTGAAGTAGCCGCTTTAAGGGCGCAGCTTGCATCGGCAAATGTTAATACACTGACAACATCGACTCCAAGCGTTACACAGCCTCAAGTAGAGGCGAGCGCTGTCAGTGCTGGCCAGCGATGATTGCACGCTACTTTTCTATTCAAACTCGCCCCTCCCAGTTTTTAATTTACTGCCCCTAGCTTTCGGTTGATAAGTATTCTTCATTATATTCGCGGAATATGACCGGAACCATCGGCCTGAATTCAATACCCTCCACATGACTTATTGCATGTATCTCCGTTATATCACGATTTTTCCTCGCCCGTTTCCACTTCTCCTTTGTCCACACCCTAATGCCTTGATGAGACAATATCTAAATTCAACGAAGGACTTGTTGCGAGGCAGGTCCAATTTTCATTTGTGATCCTCATATTCCATAATATTCTTACCCGTGTCTTTACTACACCCTTCTTTCCTTGACGTCCCGATTTCCCTTTCCCCCTTCTTTCCCACTCAAACAAGGGTATGTAGGTGTTTGTTTACATACAGAGGGGTTTCTTCCTTTCTCTTTTACCTTTACTCTTGATTTCCCCTCCCTAATCATATTTATGATAATTTCTTACTCGTATTACCCTGCATTTTTGTACGGAATTGGCCTTTTTTTCTTTTGCAGCTCTTAGGGGCAGGGAGTATCGGGGGCAAAACGTGTTATCATAACCCAATTCTTGATGCGTATGCATGTGGAATGGTTATCTTCTCTCTTCATTGTAGAGTGCAAGTAGTCCATGTCTTCTCTCAACAAGAATTCGGATATGTTATAAGTCTGTACATGCGATCTTCTCCTTTATGGAACCTTGTATTGTACGAACTCTAGCCTTGGCTACTAGTAATGTTGATTCGTGCGCTGGTTTGAAGAGTAGTGACCTTTTGGGTCTCATATTGCTACTAAACGTATAGCGTCCATGTGTATCTGGCTATCTATTCTTGATGAGGTCTCCTTTGGCCCACCCAACCGACGAACCGCCCCACGTCTGCCACCATTGCTTTAGGCACTCCGCCCAACGTCTAGCTCCGCTGTATCCACAATGGAATTGCCCCGCCAGCGTTGGACATGGTTGCCATGGTCCATTCCACCTGATCTGACATAGCCACGACTTGTTCAACACCAGCGTACGACGCGAAGAGTGTTTTCCGAGGTTCTGAAGCGATGATCTTTTCGCGCAACAAGTTGGAAACCGACTCCGCCGGTTCACTCGTGAGCGGGATCTGAACGGTCATAAATCCTTTGCCTCGAGAGGTTCGAAGGCAAGTGCAGATGGCTAAGATGATGGAAAAATCTGGGAGAAATCAAAGTCGTAGGGTGAAAGGTGTGGGTGATTAGGTTGACTGGCTGGTATGTCAGATTTAGTAGTAAGTTAACAGGTAGCTATTGGGCACATTTGGTAACGTAGTCAAGTAGCTACTACTAGAAGTGTAATTTATTGAAGTACCGGAGATCTGAATTAACATGGTTGAGGAGAGGGAAAATATGGCTCTTAAAACTTCATCTGACACCCACCACACACCTCGACCTCCTGCCAGCCGCCTTCAAGCTGTCGCTCAGTGGACCAATCCAACAGTAGTTCCACCCCCGTCACACCGAGAGTGTACTCCATCTCATTCTCTGCATGAATTTCCCTCAACCCGGACCGGAATTCCTCCCAAGACGCTGAGCTGTCCACCGGCGAATTCTGATGGACGCTCCTGCGACAGACCCAGAACTCCTCCCTGGGAGGTCACAGATCATCCCACAGATCATACGGGAAGAAACATGGACTTGGGCGGTGTGGCGAGGTCTTCAGTACTGACGGAATGTGGTTAGGGTGAAGCTAGAAAAGCGTTCGCATCTGTTAAGATGTGGCTCAGAAATTCTTGGGGTGAAGAGCGAAGTTGGGTATTATTAAGGGAGGGATGAGATGGGAGAATGGTAAAGGGGTTCGGGGTGACGCGATGGAAAGGAGGCATTATATGGTGATAGGAAATGAGAGCTTTGGCCTTAGAAGCATAAAGGTGATGTTTGGTACTTAGTTGAAATGGAGACAGGTATTATTCGTCAGCATGCAGGCTCCCTCATATTAGCTCTCCATTAGGACTTAGTTGTATGTGCGTACCGTGATATATAACGGAGGTTTTTACACGCACAAAAAATCTTTAGTTGTCTGCAGGAAACATGCGATATTGGATATAGTATTTCTACTACATAAAGCCTATAGTGTGTCTACTATATAGTACTACTTATAACGATGTTTTGTGTCTATAGCTTGCATCTCCGCGGGTAAACATAGACAGTCGCTCTTCTAGGATCCGATACACCCATCTTCATACTGGTTGAATCCTAAGGGTTCATCATAGGAAACGTACCCCAGGGCCAACACTACCGGTATCAAAGATCTCGATCAAACCAGCCCCGAGGGCCTCTCCCAGAACCCAGCGAAAGTTCATACCGCATAGGTCCTTCCATTTCTTTGTTCTACCTGGTAAAACACCCGCGTGATCGCCCCGTATCCTTTTCGCCATGCAGAAACTTCTATCTGTTTCGACTGCTCCATCCCAGCGATCGCGAAGAAGATGAAGAGGCACCTCGCCATAACTTGATCTTTTAAGAAGCGAGAAGAGATGCATTCGCCCGGAGCCTAAGAGCCGAAGATAAGGTCCTGTGTTTGGGAGGGATAGAAACAAAGTTGCCGTGTGTGATTGAGAGCGACTGCCGCTATCATTAGAGGCAGCGTTATCACTCCGACTGGCTGAGTTGCCAAATGAAGATGTGGATGAGAAGTTCGGAAGTGAAACTATGCTCGAGGATCCTTTCGCTAAAGACGAGGAAGAGACCAGAAATCCAGCACGGATCAATGCCATACACTCTGGCGTAGTAAAAAGGACGCCAGGAACGGCGAACGTGGTGCCGAGCCGACTGAGCACATCCAAAAACTTGTCTGAGAACAGAATATCAGCGATTGGATCTCTCGCTTCGTGTAGGAGAAGCAATACCTTTGAGTTGTGTTTCTAGAGGACTGTTATGCACAAGCCTTTTCCAGTCTTCGGAAAGAACTAAGCAATCGCCTAGGCCGACCGCGTCGTTTCCCCTACCCGGAACGATTAATCGACGGATGTGACCAGAATTTATCAGATCTATGATTTCTCTCTCCACCTTTGTTGGCGCATGTAGTAACGCATGGACGTGTGCTACCGAGGCAAGTGGTGGAAGTGACCGACGAAAATTCAACAGTTCAGCGGTACGGGTGCTGTTCATACCAGTTCGAGGAGGCAGGTCCTCAAACATGCTGTCCCGAATGTGATATATAGCCTGAACAACATTCTCTACCGGAGTAGTCTCCGAGATATATCGTGATATTCCAATGTCCGGAAGGGGCCCTTGGTCGTACTCTTCTTGATATTCGCCACCGAGGCCATTGCTCTTAGAATTAGCGGATGGCTCTGCGATAACTTTGCGGCGAGCATGGCCAGCAAATGGCGAAGAGCGGGGCCCTGTGTTGCATGGTTTCTTTCTTTTCTTGATACCGGAAATAGGAGCAGAGGTAACTCGCAAGGGCATGATCCTGAACGGGAGGAAAACAAGGAAAATCAAGTATTGTACATATATGTACATACTTATGTAGTAGTAATCTGATAAGAAGCGATAAGGGTGGCACGTGATCTGCCCCTCACCTCCGCCGGCCCCCACCAATCAAACGAACTCTGAGCCATCGCTATATAGAGTCTCATAATAGAGTACTAACTACTTTTATCTAAGTACCGGGGTCATTGGGTGGTACGATGTATGTTGTTACATAGAACATGTTGTCCAGAATATTAAACGTGGTCAAGTCTAGGGAGGAATTGGGTTGAGTGCTAGTGCAGCAAGCTTGTCCTTTTCATGCCAGCAGGTTTTCACATGACGTAGGAGTGATGAGGAAGGATCCAGCCAGCATCATCTTAAATTCTCTCCGACAGTCCGCCTTCAACACCAAACTCTTTGTTTAACCCTGTGGGCGCGCCATTTAGTCGGTTTACGACCTTTTTCTTTTCTTTTACTGTGTTCTGGGACCCTTTTCCTTTTCCTTCTCGATCAGCATTTTGCGACTGCCCCTCTCTTTTTCCCCTCACCTCCATTTTCAAGTTTACCCTGTGTCGCTAATAGCTACTCGCATTTGAAACCGCCACCATGACTATTTATATCGCTTCGCTGTATGTAGCTTACTTTTTTGGTCCTATTCTCCTTTGGTCTGCAGCTAACATGGCGATATCTCAGATTTCTGCCATATACCGTTAACTTCCACCTCAACGAGTCGAAAGATCGCTCACTCCATACCGACTCTGAGCCTACCACGAAGACACCGACCCCTGTAGCTAATACAGCTATCAGCTTATTTGAAAGACGGAGCGGCGATCAAAAAGTCGATCTCACGACTGGTGCCACCACCGAACATGAGCGGTTCTTCTCGTCAGATCTCGCAAAGGCGGAACAAGAGCAATCTGGATACCCATTCCCGGACGTAACTCAAGATGTAAATCTTTTAACGGAAAGTGAAGCACACTCTCCTGCATGGGGTTCGACATTATCTTTAAACCAGCCGAGACCGCGGGCAACTATTCCGCCGTCACCCTCCATCCTTAAGCACCAGGAACTTACTCCCACGACAGGGTCTCCGTCTAAGAGATTAGATAAGGAACAAAAGCCAGTCTATATCCACCGCCCTATTGGATTCCACCATAGTAGAGAGAGTAGCCGAAAAGGTTCCTTCTCAAGCGCTGAATGGACAATTGAGACGGCGGAGCAGGGCAACGGGGGCCTTCGCAACGCTGTGCGGTCAGCAACAGATGCAGGACAATTGGAAGACAAGGTCTGGGTGGGTACACTAGGAATGCCGACAGATGCCTTGTCTAAATACACCAAATCTGCAATTGCTGAAAAGCTTGAGGATGGGTACGATTCGTTGACTGTCTACGTCAGCGATGGCGATTTTGATGGGCATTACACTCATTTCTGCAAAACTATTCTCTGGCCTGTGTTCCACTATCAGATCCCTGACAACCCGAAAAGCAAAGCATATGAAGACCACTCCTGGATCTACTACGTTAAAACCAACCAAGCATTTGCCGAGCGGATCGCACGAAACTGGAAGCGCGGAGATTCAATATGGATTCAGGACTACCACCTGTTGTTGGTTCCCGCCATGCTTCGTAAACTGCTACCGGACGCCGAGATCGGCTTCTTCTTACATATTGCCTTCCCATCTTCGGAAGTTTTCCGTTGCTTGGCCCCTCGGAAGGAACTCCTTGAGGGCATGCTCGGCGCAAATCTTGTTGGCTTTCAGACCGACGAGTACTGTCGTCACTTTCTCCAGACGTGTAGCCGCATTCTTTGCGTTGAGGCTACCAATGAGGGCGTCCAGCTAGAAGATCGATTTGTCAATGTAAACAAATTTCCAATCGGGATTGACCCTACTTCATGGGACAAGCGACGCAAAGCCACCGACGTTGAACAGTGGGTTAAAACCATTTCTGAAAGATATGAAGGGAAACGATTGATTGTCTCTCGGGACAAGATCGACGGAGTCAGGGGAATACGACAGAAGCTTCTCAGCTATGAGCTCTTTCTTAATGCGTACCCTGAATGGAGGGACCAGGTATGTAATCAGTTGTACAATAACCTCACCCTCCGCTCTCCACTGTTCATAACTGCTAAACATTTCCGGGTAGGTGGTGTTGATACAAGTTGCAACCAGCACGACAGAACAACCTGAGCTCGAAGCTACAATTTCGGACATAGCCATGCGAATCAATTCTACTTTCTCAACTCTGGCTCACCAACCACTAGTTTTCCTCAAACAGGATCTTGCTTTCCCACAGTATCTCGCTCTAATATCCGTTGCGGATGCTTTGATGATTACAAGTCTACGTGAGGGCATGAACCTGACGAGTCACGAATTCGTTTACTGCCAAGATGGGAAATACCGAAACAAGAAGTATGGATCACTGATCCTGAGTGAATTCACAGGAAGTGCATCGGTGTTTGGTAACCATGCTCTTTTGGTCAATCCTTGGAATTATCGACAGTGTGCGGAGGCAATTCACACCGCTCTATCCAGAAGCGAGGAGGAACGCAAACAAGTGTGGACTCAGTTACACGGTGCAGTTCTTCAAAATTCGACAGCCAATTGGGTCAAGTCTTTTAGTGAGACTCTGAACCGAGTCTGGAATGAGCAGTCATCGCGTGAGATCATGGCAGTTCCACGGCTATCGATCAGCAAACTTGAAGAGGCCTATCGCCGGTCCAACCGCCGGCTTATCGTTGTGGACTACGAAGGTACCCTGGCTTCTTGGGGTTCGCCGAAGAGCATCATTGTCACTACGCCGCAACGAGCTATCACGACACTGACGGAGTTAACCGAGGATCCTAGGAATATAGTGTTTGTCATGAGCTCCAGGATGCCAGAAGAGATGGAGCGATTGTTCCGAATGGTAGCGGGCTTAGGTCTCATTGCAGAGAATGGATGTTTCGTGCGCGAACCAAAGACGGAGGAGTGGTTCAAATTGACAAATAAGGCCCAAACAGATGCTTGGAAGGAGGCTGTCCGCCAAATTCTCAGTTATTACCAGGAGCGGGCTGAAGGCAGTTGGATTGAACAACGTCATTGCTCACTCATGCTCCACTATGGATCGGCTGAAGACCAAGTCGCTGCCTCTCGGCTAGCTTCTGAGTGCGCAGACCATATCAATGACTCTTGTGCCAACCAGGGTGTTCATGCCGTCATGATGAATGGAGCACTGGTTGTAGAGCCAGCCGACACAAATAAAGCATCGGCTGCAGCTATGGTGTGGCGGCATTGCCTTGAACGAAGCAAAAGCGGCCACAATGGGCGGCCAGACTTTCTGTTAGCCATTGGCGATGGTCGAGACGATGAGCCAGTGTTCCGTTGGGCGAACAAGCTCGAGAGCGCCAAGGCAGTAGATTACGCTATGACGGTGACGCTGGGATCCCGTAGCACGGAAGCTAAAGCAACCCTGACCCAAGGAGTAACAGGTCAGTGGAAGCCATTTACGGATAGTTGAGGACATCATGCTAACTGTATCCTTTCTAGGTGTCCTTTCTTGCCTGGAGAGGCTGGCTGTGTCATCTCTGGATCAGTGATTGTCTATTTAGGCGGGCTTTCTGGGGACCATAGGTATAATAACTCTCAGGATATCATGTCGAGCTATTGAGCATGCATGCGTTGAGGTCGAAGCATCAATCTAAAAAATATTCAGGCGCGATGGGTTGAAATGTTACAATCGGGATATTTAGATTGTCAATACGAGTACGCTAGTTCCTTCAAACATAACGGGAATTTGTAAAGCCCAATACCTACATACAGTGCTGACTTCACCCGGCAACGGTCGCGGTTAGTCAGCCTTCAAGGTAATTAACATTTCGGTTGAATGCACGGAGAACCGAGGCTTTTGCGGAGATGCAAGGTACTTAACGTCCAATGTTCCGTAGGCCTACAGGTTCATTTACCCTCTTTTGTTACATCTAATGCACAATCACCCGCAAACCCCAAACCTCGCTTTGCGATAAGGACACCAAGACAAACTACAGCCATGACTGCTCTTCCGGTGAACAGCCCGGTGTTCGAAGAGGCGATCAAAGTGACACCGCTCGACTCGCATCGTTATTCGGCATTGCTACGAGATGAATGGTGTATCGGAACAGGTATGCTAAATGTCTATTCCTTTACCTTGCCCGTACCCATCCCTCCGCCCCCAGGCGGCGGTTCCGGATAAGGTAGTCTAGTTTATATATTGAAGGAAATGAAAACAACTAAATTATTTATGCAGTTCCGCACGGCGGATACACTACCGCCGTCATATACCGTCTCGCCCTTACCCATTTCGCGCACACGCATCCGACTTTGTACGATGCACCGGCAACACCAATATCAATTCAACTTTCGTTTTTGCGTCGCACAGCTACCGGCCCAGCTATTCTGACAGTCCAAGATATGAAAGTAGGGGCGCGCACCAGTACAATCCATATCAACCTATGCCAGCCCAGCGAGAAGAAGGAAAAGAAAGGTGAGCTAGAAGTGAAGGTGGCCGGCTACGTCACCGTGAGTCCGCCTACCGCTGAAATGGGCGTTACCTCCAACACCAACTGGAGTCTACAACCAGCTGCACAACCCGGATCGGGGCCGAATGGCAGCGTAAACCTAGCGGCGCTAGGCCAAACTGGCCGGGATGGTAAGTGGGTGCTTCTTCAGTCCCCCTATCCCAATTTCCGCCGCGCAACCCTGCAGCTTGAACTGTATGGGCCTGACCCGGCAAAGGGGAATCCCAAGGTGATCGATCAATGGTCGCGATTTCGGCCTGGCGGGGATCGCGAGGCACGTTGGACCAACGAGGCTGTGGCATTTCTAGTGGATATGTTTCCAATGGCGCTTAGTGGGCTTGACCAGATGGCATCGGCAGCGTCCACGCAGTCGCAGGAGTCAGCGGAACAAACTGCTCGGTTTTGGTATCCGACTGTCACATTGAATATCGACTTCAAGAAGCGATTACCTGTGCAGGGTGCAGAATGGCTATACAGCCGGGTCCATACTAAAGTGGTGCGGGATGGCAGAACAGATCTGAACGTGGTGGTGCTGGACGAACAGGGTGATGTGGTGGCATTGAGCACGCAGGTGGGATTGGTGTTGAGCGCCAGTCGGAACCTCGGGCAACGGCAGACGAAGATGTAATTGACCTATATTTACCATAAGAACACGTATATATGTACATAACTATAAAGTGATAGATCTATCTACACACACACACACACACATGTATATATATCGCATACCGACCACTGTATGCATTTTACAAACTTGATGTGGTTTGGAGCCAGAACGCCATGGCATCAGTGGTGACGATCAATTGATCCGGATTCTCCTCGTCCGCTTGAACGACCTGAGCACGCACCCAGAACTTTCTCCCGACTCGACCAACCACTTTAGCACGGATGATGAGCAAACCGGGAACCGTGACAGGTCTCTTGTACCGTATATCCAACTGTGATGTATACAGTTTTCCACGAGGAGTTAACTCCTCCTCCCTCCCTTTATACTCCGAAGCATCCAACTCCGGCGGCGGAGAGTACAAGGTCACCGCCAAAGACATTGCCTCATCAATGCACGTTGCGACAATGCCGCCATGAGCAGTCGATGGGTGTCCACTGACCCCTGGCGTCGCTAGATCCAGCAGCATGAAAATATCCGGGGGAAAGGTAGAAGGCTCCGACGAGACCGGATCAGCGGTGGGAGAGGGCCACGACGGATGGGCGGCGGAGAGCGGGGGGAGCCATCGACGGCGGAGCGTCAAACAGTGAGGGATGGTGAACGAGGTCGCTAAAGTACCGGCGAAGTAGCCATCCTCGCCAGTGGAGGGCTTTGGAAGGCGTGACCAGGTACGGATGGGATAGTATTCCGGGTGGTTGAGGAGACGGTTGGCGTGGGGATGGGAACGAAAGGGATGGAGGGATGATTCTTCTGTTAAGGGAGCATTCATGATAGATGGGGGTATGGAATCGGCCATTGCTGTTATCGATGGATTTGATCCCGATATGGGTTCTTTTTCTTCTCTAATTTTTCGCGAAGAGAGGAAGGGATTGAATGATTAGCGGTGGTTTGGATATGGATAGGGATTAGTCTTTCTTATTTCATTGCGTCTATACTACTCCGTAGATCATCCTTTTGCAGATTGGGTTAAGATAGCCTCAACCTCGGCTACAGGTTTGGCTTGCCCGATTGGTCCGGCCTAACGAGAGATAAAATAGTAAGTACTAGTATCCTCCAATCTAGAGAGCTTCATCCATTGGGGTATGTGTATATGAAAAAATATTAATAAAAAAAAATCTTATCCATGACTGTTGAACAAGAAGAAGAGAGAAAATGAATGAATGGAATGAATTATGGGGGTCTGAATTCCACCAGAGCAACTTCCTTTTGATTCCTGCAGAGACAATTCCCTAATTCCAACCTGCGCTAGCGTGCCTCCATTGGGCCTAGTGTCGTACCTCGATTGATTCCATAATGAGGGCACATTCCAACCATGGAATTTTAGCTTCTGCTTGTGGTATGGACGAAATTATCATCATGGTAACAGTAACAGGGGGGTGTGGTGGAAGAGAGAAATTAAAAAAAAAAAAAATAAAAAATAAAAAATTGAAACGGGAGACGAGAAGCAGGAAAGAATACCAATAAATGACTGGAATTCTTTCTCTTTATGTATTAAATCACAATAATTATTATAATAATAAATAGAATAGTAAAATAACAACAACAATACATCATAATTCTTCGTTAAATTTCTTCCCCTGCTGAATGTTTAATTAAATCTGGGAAAGAAAAAAATGACATACGGAGCAGATCAGAAGAAACCCATTTTCCTGTCTCGTTTGTCTGGTCCCTAGCGTGTCACCCCCGCTTGAGATATAAACAAATACCCGTCCGTCCATTCAATAGTACTTTCCCAGTGGTTAGTGACTTGTTTTAGGAGCTATACCAGTGCTACACTACTGTCGCTGCAGATAAATTCCACCCCCGGCTTAAAATTCCACTTCTTTCCTCTTCCTTGTTTTCCCCCTTGTGCTTTCTCTCTTATCTCCTACCAATTCCCGCCCCTTCCAATTGTTTTCCTCTCCCCAAGCGTTCTTGTATCTATCATCTTCTCTCCATCTCTGGCTCGATTTAACGTCAGATCCCATCCGTTCATACTGTCCTCAAAATTATTGAATACCGATCAATTGAGGACCTTATACTATCCATACATACACACCACCACTGCCACCCCCATCCGTCAACCATTAATTATGTTGCCGATCCTGTTTCTCTCCACTCTGGTAGCCTCCGCCGCAGCAGCTACTACTGCCAGCAACTACACCTTCCCTGATGGATTCGATTTAAACCAGGTGAAGCAGGGAGACAAATGTAGGTCTTCGCCCCTGTTAACCGTTGTAATATAATGCTTGATATGGCATGATCCACAGAAAAGCAGACTCTAACAAACATCGTCAGCTGCCTGGTGTCTCGCCGAGCGGAACGCCTGCCCAAAGATCTGCGGCGGAGTCGCGGAGAAGAACACTTGCGATTCGGTATGTTTAAAGCACCCCCTCCTCTAAAAGCAGTATGAGTCTCTAGATAAGTCTAACAGTCGCAGCAAACTCTTGAGTTCACTTGCACATGCTCCAATGGCACTGATGCCGATGTCGCGCCTTATGCGCAGACCATCCCTTTCTATGTTTGCCAGGAGAATTATAGGCAATGCATTCAGCGCTCAACTGACCTGGACGGCGACGAGAAGTGTAAGAAAGCTCAAAGCCAGTGTGGCTCGAAGAATGTTTCAGATGCCTCTGGTACATCTGCATCGACTACTACGGCCACATCTTTGCCCAAATCGACTGGCTCCTCGGGATCTAGCAACCACGAAACCTCATCCACTGGCACCGCCACGAGCAGTGGTAGCACAAGCACAACGACCCCTAATGCTGCCGTGGGCATGGCCCAAGACCATGCGACTGGAATTCTGGCAACGGTGCTCTTCTTGGGTCTCCACCTCGTTCTGTAGGGTGGTAGCTTCTGATTGCACGGCCATGGCCTGATCAGAATTTGATCATGACACACGCGATTACAATCATTTCCAAAGAAAAGCCCCGCTTGATCTTGATTTCTCGTTTAACCCTCTATTCTTTGCGTCTATATGACTTACCGTGCATCGTACTATTCCCCCGTTCTTCACGCCACGGTTAATGAGCTGTGTTATGGTTTTGTGCATGCGTTTGGTCGTTCCTTTACGATTCTAGTCGACGATACTCCATATGGAAGAATAATAGTCCTTCTTTGATGTTTCGTACAGTTTCGATAGTAGATACACAGTAGTGGTAGGGTGAAAAGTAAGGCAAAAATCTACTTCGTGATCGTCACTAGTATAAACGCTGATCTATCGCAATGCGCGCCAAGACTTTTTCCCACAGTGAAATTTCTCCACCCGCCAACCAACCACAACCACGACCGAATTCAACTCTCCTTCTCTTCCTCATTTTTTTTCATTCCTTTTGCTTATCACCCGTCACAGTCCCTCACCATAATGCCCTCCCCTACTACCACCCTCCTCATCGAGGGTTCCTTCAGCGAACTCGCCGACGAGTTCGCCCAGTACCTCGACGCACTGCGCAAAAGCGAAGGCACCACCCTTCAGACCGAAATCTCCCCGCTCTTGGAACCCCTCCGCCAGCAGGAACAGAGTGACGCTGAGCCCGATCGGAAACTGCGTGATGAGGTCCTCAAGAAGTTGGTCTCGGCGGCATCCGTGTTGAATGCTGCTCCAGAGAAGGGTGGGTGGTCCCCCCAAGTCTTATCGCCCAAGCGAGAATGATCGGGATATCAGACTGCAGGGCAGGAAAGAAACTGACACGCTAATCATTAGAGATCATCTCCGCCTACAATCTTCTCGTCCACCTGATTCACCACGCCTCCGACCCTGACATGTTCCTCTCCCGCATCTGCTCCTATCTCGCCAAACCCATCACCTCTTCCTCTCAGTTCGGTCCCTCGCTGGCCATCTCCATCCTGTCCACCATCTTCAACACCCTCGCTCCTACTGATTCCAGCCGCTTCCATGTCTTCCTGGCTATTGTCGCAGTCATCCGCCAGTCTGGCTCCACAGTCGCTTTCGAGGCTCTTAAGCCTCACTTGACCGCTCAACTGCCTACCTGGTTGTCCTCTTGGGAGCTGGATGAGGACGAGGCCCAGCGCCTGCACCTCGCCGTGGCAGACGCCGCTCAGGCTGCTGGGGACCCCGAATTGGCACAGACACATATCGTGCAGGCTCTGCAGACCATTCCCGCAGCGCAGGCTTCGTCCAAGGAGGCCCGCGACCTCGCCATCCGCGCTCTCACCTCCGCTCTCACTCACCCCGCCGTTTTCGACTTCACCCCCTTGACGGGTTCGGATGCCGTTCAGGCCCTTCGCTCCAGCGACAGCACCCTGTTCGAGCTTCTTGAGATCTTCACCGCCGACACTCTCGACGCTTACGAAGCTTTCGTCACCGCCACTCCCTTGGCAGGTATTTCCGGTGGTGTCCTAGCCGATGCTGGTGAGGTGCTGCAGAACAAGATGCGCCTGCTAACCTTGGCCTCTCTGGCCGCCTCGACCCCGTCCCGTTCCTTGCCCTATGCCACGATCGCTGCCGCTTTGCGTGTCCCGGCTGAAGACGTTGAGAAGTGGGTCATCGATACGATCCGTGCTGGTCTGGTCGAGGGCAAACTGTCTCAGCTGCGCTCCGAATTCCTGGTGCATCGCGCTACCTACCGTGTTTTCGGTGAGAAGCAGTGGGCTGAAGTGCAAGGCCGTCTGATGGTCTGGCGCCGCAGCCTCGAGAACGTTCTGGGCGTCCTTCGTAGTGAGCGGGAGCGTTTCGTTCGTGAAAGTCTGCAGGCTGCTGCGGCAGCGGAGGAAGCTGCCCAGGGCAAGTCGAACGACAAGGGTAATAAGTCTGGAGACCGTCGGCAGCGCCACGGCAATGCCCAACAATCTCAGCAGCAACAGCAGCCTCAGGAAGTGGCTGCTGCAGAGTAACCGACTCCAAGAGAAAAACACCACGATACACATCGGAAAGGGAAAAGAAGAATAGAAAAAGCTCGTCGTGTAATGGCTGGGAAGAGGTGTTATGTTGTATTTCCATTTTCTTTCGTCTGTTTATTCTTTGGTTCATGTGTTCTCCCCGGGCGACATTTTTATCGGTTCATGGTAGCTATTTGTTTCTAGACAGGTTCCCACCTGGCATGTAGTTAGGATTGGGCCCGATCAATGGACACGAGTCATGTCATGCATATACGAAGTGATATATCATTCGGATTGTATCTTCATCTATATTGGCTGTATGGAACTTTGATATGTAGACATGGTATGTAAAGAAGAGTGAAAAAGAAAGAAAACCACACCATCTATAAAGCGCTATTCACACCCACAAAGGATACAAAGATCGCTGACACCGATACAATATGGATGGGAACAGACTACTGCGGATGAACACCACGGGCCTTGAAGCCCTCCTGAATACGAGCATACACCTCCTCAACAGTGCCCGTAGCCGACACGGAGACAACCTTATCTTGTTCCTCAAAAGCCTTCACAACTGGCATACTAGTCTCAACAAACGTGCGGAACCGCTTCCGAATAGACTCGGCATTATCGTCATCACGACCCGAGGTCTCCCCACGCTTCAACAAGCGCTTCTCCATAACCTCCTCGGGACAATCCAAGAACAACGTCAGCTCCGACGGGCAAACGGTGTCCTCGAAGAAAACAGCCTGATCCAACTTCCGTGGGAACCCGTCGACCAGGAACCGTGCCTTCTTGCCCTCCCCGGCACTGGCGCCGTTCTTCAACGCTTCCGCCATCGCATTCGACAATAGCGCCACAGTGATCTCCATCGGAACAATCTTGCCCTCCCGGATATAAGTCTTGATCAGTTCGCCATACTGGCTGCCTTCGCGGATCTGCTCGGCGCGCAGCAGATCACCCGCGGATAGATGGACAAACCCGTAGTCGCGTACGAGGTTGGCGGATTGAGTGCCCTTGCCACTTCCGGGACCACCGAGAAGGAAAACGACCGTGACTTCGGAGGGTGAGAAACGAGGGGTAGGATGTTCGGTGTTGGCCATGCTCGCTTGGTCAGAGAGTGAATAGACCCGTAGGGAATGGAAGTTAAGAATCAAAAGATTGAGAGTCGGATTTCGGTTTCAGAACGCCGGTACGGGATTTTACGAGGAATATGTAGGATCCGGTACCGATACCGATAATTGCTAAGAAGGGGAAGATTCGAAATTGAGAGCGGTTGTATTGAGAGGAGTTAGAAGAAGAGGAGGAATAGGGGCGGTGGTGGTACTCTTGTCGGAGGTGGTGGGGTCGGGATGATCTTGCGGGTTGATTAAGAGAGCAGGCCACACGGGAGGGAGCTAATAAGGCGGAATGGCGAAGGGCACCAAAGCGGGAAGACATCTAGGAAAGAGGAATAGTATCGAAATCGTTGAATGCAGTTGAAAGAGGGAAGACGGATTAGGGCTCTTTTTTCGGGGAAAAGAATATAGAAAAAAGAAGAGCTGCCTGCTTGTTTTGACATCAAATTGCGGCCAAGTGAATCAGGATTAGCGTGTAAAGACTTGTTTCAGTATTTGATGGTATCACTTTACTGTACTGTACTACATGGTACCACGCATACATAGATGGCCATGTACAGTACATATAGTACACACTCGCCATTAACTGGACATTATTTACTCACTCTTGAACAAAACAATCAGTGCATTCTCAGTAGTCCTCAATAAGCCATTGACCCTGAACTCACAATGTGTCTATATTTTACAAATGGTTGTCATTGGTCACAGCTGACCATTGTTCTCGTTCTCTATTCCTACTTATGTCTGTCATTCAATACTCAAGGTCCCTTCAATTAGATCGATGTCTTCCTTGTTCTTTTAGCCTTTGCTACCTCATCTATTTCCATCCATCATCCCTCGTATTATTTACCATATTCTAATATAGCTCAAAGACGCTCAGGCCACTTACTCCTAACTTCGTTAGCCATCAATAACACTCCGCAACCATGGCACACACAGTCAGGCGTCGAGGAAACAAGAATACATAAAGCCAAAGATTTTCTGCCCAACCCGGAGAAAAGCCTGAGTAAGAAGCCCAGAATACCTATTTTAGGAGAATAATCTCTCACCCAAATGTAAGTCATTCATCACTTCCATTGTCCGTTAGCCCTAACACTCTAGAATAGACTCAGTATTGCGGAAGAGCTCTCCGCCAAGGAAGCTAGAGGGTAAGTTAGGTTCTATTACTCGTCTCTAGAACATCTATTAATAAGTACCCTAGGATAAACCAATCCTCGCTCATCTCAGACAATACAGGCTGAGGCGAAGATATCAATGGCTCCCAAAATGAACCACCCCCTCGACAGAGCGAAGTTGGACACTGTCTCTTCATCTTCACGAAATCATGCATGCAGCGTTAAAAGCTTGGCAAATGTCTGGCCTAAGGAAGGATATTCAAGCAACAAGCGCCCACTTGGATCTCCAATGGCTTCGAAAATCGACGCTAAACGACACAGGGCGGACTATCCAACGCCAATATCGAGGATTCTACTTGCTCAACCTGCTATCAAATGCATGGAAGTACGAAAGGACAATCCGGCAGATGCTGTGAAGCCAAATTTCTCTGAAGTATTGGCAAAGCCTGCCCCGTTCCTTCATCTTCCTGCAGAGATCCGTTGGCTAATCTATCAATACCTTTTTGAGCCACATCGTGTCGAAATCCTCCGTTGCAAGGATAAGAATCCTGATCTTTCCAGACCAATTCGTTACCGACTCTACCATCGTCAGCAAAAGCCCCGCAGCCCGTCTACGCAGGTGATGCATTCTAGTGGCCACCGTATCCAGCGAACTCCACTCTTACTCAACCTTGTCTTCACTTGCCGGACCATTTACTGTGAGACAATTCTTCTTGTATACTCAACAGCGCAGTTCATTTTCAATTCGACCAATTCCATCGTGCGATTTCTCAGTACTACTTCTGAAGATGCACGAGCTGCCATCCGCCACATAGAGCTCAACCACATTATGTACAATGAGCCACGATTGACAGCTTTCCGCCAATACAAGATCCGCAGTGACATCGCTTGGTACAATGCCTGTGATGAGATAGCAGCAACTTGTGTATCTCTGAAGGTGCTTCATGTTAAGCTAGCAATCTACGACTGGCCCATTCGATTGGAAATAGGTGAACTTTGGTCTATGCCACTTCTACTATTCGGTCACTATGACGGGGGCTTAGATTATGCGGGTATCCAGCTTCAAATGAGAAGGTTCAATAGCGAAAGTCTTCGGATTGTGGCGCGCGCCCTAGAGCAGGAACTTATGAAGCCAAAAATGTTTCAGATTCAGGAGGATGAACGACCAGCTAAGGACTTAATGGGACCGGTCAAGGCAAGGAAGGTATTGAGACTAGTGATTTAGAACATCAGCCGCTTAATATAAAATGGGTCCCTGGATCCTGTATTCAATAGTTTGGAAGAAAAGCTATTTACATACGGAGCTGCATCTTACCATCGCTGATTATTATTTTGTCCTTCTTGGGTCTTTTCCGTTTTCCCGATGGGATATCCAAAATATAATCCTCGATACAACACAATTCATACTTCAGTAATGAGGAGTATTGCTCTCTATTCAGCTAAATACTCAATTCATACGTATATCGTAAAAAGATTAGAGAGTACATTATCCAAAGACATTAGCGCCAGAAGTATGCAGCGAAACACTTTTTGATATGCTCTATAACAATATACAACATGGGCTTTTTTCCCTTTGTGAGATCGTTGGGAGATAGTGTTAGGGCTAAGGTCAGATAGACCGCTCATTCAACGGCTCACCCTCCTCGGACGCAAGTTCGTTGTATGCCTGCATACTACGGCGCCAGAAATGCAAGTACACGCCCGCCAGGGTCCCGCCTGTAGAGCATAGCACCAAAACAAAGATCAGAAGGCCTCCGACCCCATGAATGAGCTCCCATGCTTAGTAGATGGTTTCGGCCACCTCTTCAGCCCTGAGATAAGTTTCTTCGACATCATCAGCGTCATCAGCGACGGCTTTATCCCCATAAATTATCGAACGGTCGTGTGGCGTTGGCTTGACATCGCCTTGGAACCCGGCCAGTCGCCAGTTATTTAGGGTTTCAGTGCGTCGAACGTCAAAGGTGCCAAGGACGTTTCCATCCTTATCCATTGCTTCCACGATACCTAGTCTAGATAACTATCCGCAATGTACATCGTCTCGAAGTCGACTTTAGTTGTGTTGCCTACCAGCACAGGCACCCCGTTGCGACTCACCCGTATATCCGTAGCACCGTTCCGTGAAAAATGGAGGTGAGCTCGGTTTCATCCGTCCCATAGACAGACGAGACCACGTCCGGCGGTGTGCTAAGCTGACCCGTAAAGTCAAATTTGTACGACCGGTAGGTAGAAAAGCGCAAGGAAGCAAAGCTAGCTTGCATAAGGACCTTGCCCTCGGGAGAATGCTCGGATTGATATCCCCTTTTCACTCCATCCAACAAAGACCTCTCCAATGGGCAGTTTCTGGACGCTTCCGCGCAGCCGCGTAAGGACTCCATCAGGGCGGTTGTAACGTGCAATGGCTTTCGCGGTCATGGGGAAAACACTGGTGTGGAGCTGCACGATGAGAGCAGCGGAGGTGAGTTCTCCCTGTTCAAGCTCATCCGACGCATTATTGAAGAAGGAAATCGTCGTGTTTGTGTGGCGTTGGACTCGACAAAGCGAACATGGTGCTGCTTGGAGAATGTGAAGTCTTGAGCAAAATCGGAGTTTTCCCCACCAAGCCGCCAGACGATATGTCCATCCTGTCCGGAAATTAGATAAATAGTGTTCGTGAACCGAGCCGATAGTATATAGTTCCAGCAGCGTTCTTGCCGACGGCGTTAACATGAACATAATCCCAACCAGGCTCCCCAGAGGCTGGCGTCGATGGGCCCACTTTCACAGATTCATGGATAGGAATACAGCCCTCGGAATCCCAATCATAGAGCACCTTACCAGTAATCGTATCCATTTCAACGAAACCACCTGAGACAACCCAGCCGTATTCATTGGGACGGCCAAGATTCCCCAGATTCTTGTACTTGTTTCGATATGAGCAAGCCAAAGCCGTCTTTCCGCCATTGAGAATGTTGAATTCATGCATGTTGAACGCCCCAAGGTCATTGGTGACAGAAACAGCTTTCTCTGCGTCGTAATTTTGATCCAGAGCATACCCGATCCCTTTTGTCCTTGCCACTATCCTGATATCCGCTGCAGGATGAATGAGAACCGCCATCAATTGTAGGTACCACCGTGAAATCAAAGATATTGCGGTTATCAAATAGGCACGACCCAGCCCAAATAAGAATCTAGATGGACGTGTCAGTCAAAAGATCCTTGTCGTCTTGGTCATTTCCCAACGCGCCAGTACGGAACGTAGGCCGTCTGCATCGTATATGTAGGGCCCGACTTGGCATAGCTTCCATTGCTTCGTTGGGGCTTCTGGGTCAATCACGCCATAAGGCACGAACCAGTATCCCGGACTTACGGATTCGCGGTCAAAGTAGGCAATATTGAATTTCAACGCTCTGATCTCCGGGAGCTATGAACTTGCCAGAATTATGATCCTCCGGGCGCTGGGTTAGACGGACAGTGACAAAGGACATTAAATCATCATCCAATTCTGCAACAATACCATGAGAGCAGAGGAAAAACAAGGCTAGGAAGGAGGAAAGATAAAAGCACTTAGACGACATCAGAGCGGTCGTCGTCAGCCGACAGATTTGAATGCTGTATACTACTGACTACTCCGAGTCGGGGAAAAGGCGGCATCCCCATTTTTCTTCTTCTTTTTTTGGAATGAAAAAATAGAAAGGAAAAGAAAAAAAGGAATTGAAGGAGAAGAGGAAGCCAATAAAACTCCGCAATGAGTCTATCTGATCATATACCGAAAATTGTCCAGTGACAACGTAAGTGCTGATATGGAAGCTGACGATCAAGTGAAACGGACAGTCTTGGCGGCTGGGGAAGAGTGGAGCAACTTCATCCGTTCATTCCATTTATTGGGGGGTGTGAAGTTGTGAGGTATGCCGAGCGTCTTCGTTGTCCACTTGAAGAGTTGATGAAGGAGAATTGAACGGATACAAGAGGGAAAGGCACTTGAGGCTGGATGGTGATATTTTATTGACCAATGCCGTGACCCATCGGCAGTTCACCGTCCAATTATCTCTTTTTTCTCTCCTCTTCATCCCCAGTACTTACTAGTAAACTGAGTTCCTAGCCTGGTGTCTTGCAAGGAAGCAAGCCAAAAGAAAGAAAGAAAGAAACCAATAAAAAAAATTATGATGCCGGTGGAGACCAGGTATATATTGTATGGTCATCTCATAAGAAATATACTGGCGGGCTTGTAACTAGAGGCTAGTGGAGCTATGTCTGTCCCTTAAGTGTATAGAATAAAAAAGTAAAAATGGAAAATATTGCGATGACCTATTTGGAAGGCAAGGAGAAAAATGAATAAGTCAAATACTTCACTCGGCTATTTGGCCGCCTTTTTAAAACGCATAACTCGCTATACTAGGCTCGCCGAAGACTTTCGGAAAGTACGCAAGGATCTCTACTAAGGCAACCAACATGAGTGCTTCGGTCCCCAATAGATCGTTCAATTCAAGATATGGCGGGAGGATCTGTTTGCAAACCTTTCGGGTATCGATACGCGTGATATTGCCAGGTCCATCGTGACGGAGTGCGTCAGCAGCGAGAGCCCATGCCAGCGGGTTGTACAACACGCCTTCATGCGTATAAACACCACCAGCAGCCTGGTTCGCACAGATAGTCTGTAAATGGTTATTAGACACCCCCACACCCCTTTGATCCGAAAGGATAGCGGATGCATCACCACCACTCATAGGCTTCACGACCTGGTCGAACGACGAGTAGATGGTGGTCGTGGGGACGTACGCCGAGTCTCCCCCTCTGCTCCGCAAGACCTGGATGAACTTCGCATCCCACCCTTGCTGCCAAATCGATGGGGTGCAGGCTACCAGGTGCAGGAATGGGCATACGAGCCACCTTACCATGGTTCCATGGAAATCAGGACTGATAGCAATGAAGTCGCTCACTACGTCTCGGGTAGACGGCCAGTATTTCAGGGCCCACTGAATGTTCAGTGCGCCTTGAGACCAAGAAATAACGGCTGCCTTAGTTAGGCACAGAGCGGAGATATAGTTGAGTGCATAAGCGACATATTCTGCATTTGATTGAATGTCGTCCAACGAGGCCCGGGGTATATTGACCCAAACTATATCAGTTTCAGGTAAGGCACGTCCTAATTTGCCAAAGTTGTAATAGAAAGTCATAGCTGCGGGAACGGCAGTCCCAGGAACTAGGAGCACCGGTATTTTCTTGTTCTTGTCACAAGAGAATGATTTGGGAATGTGAATGGCGGCCCGGAGGATATCTTCGGCAACGGAATAAGGTGCATCCCCCTTTGCTTTGAATGGGTATATGCTTAGGCGTTTCAGTGATGGGTTGGTATGGTGGGGTGCATTGAACTTAGATTTGCCGTAGCTATTCGGAAACGATAGAATCTTGGGGGGTATCAGACCTGATGTGGCGATCTCATTTGCAAGTCCTAGGATATCCGTGGATCCATTTGCGAGGATGAAATCGAGTCTGTTCCATGCCGTCTGCACAGATTCATTTCTTGGAATTTTATGACTCTCGATATGTATGAGGTCTGGCAAGATCGAGGAGGCTATAGCTGCGAGTCGAGTATCACTAATCGAAGGGTCGTTCGATAAAGTCGATATGATGCCGAGATTGGAGGTTGGCAAAACGCGAAGCGCTGCCCCCCAAACCAATGTGCTCGTGGTAATATAGCATGTTAACCCCGTTATTGACCCTGACAGATTGACCTTCATTTCGGGACAACTACACCACAAAATCGCACTTCTGATGATCGAGAATCCACCATGACAGAAGTATAGTTCGCTCCCATTGCGGGAAACACCACCCCGTTTACCATTTAAGGAAAGTAAATGGCTTCAAAACTCAATTATAGGTAAGCTACATGTCTTCCATGCAATAAAAATTTGTTGGACATACATCATAATCCTACTATCATCGATGAGTTTTTTAAGTTAGTCTTACTGTCTATAATAATGGGTTGATCCCTGTATGTATGCTAACCGACTCAAGGAGATATGAAAATTGACGAATATTATTCCAAAATCATTAATATGTTGGTGCCTAGGCTGCAGTGCCAAAGAAACAAGGCCTTTTTGTTTGAGTATATCAATTCTACTACAACTGATTATGGACAAGTGCGCTAAACGGGCAACAGTTCGTCCAAAGACTGTCAGGTCCTATCATGCTAGCACAATCCAGCATATCTCATTCACCCCAATACACACATCAGTGATAGTGACTTGCAGACCTTTCAATGATCGTATTATTTAGTGACGAGGTCCGAGCAGCCAAGAGCGACAGTGCCCCCCTAGATCATGAGTTAGACGAATAAATTTCAATTTTACCTTATCACCTAGGAGCGGGGACTTACGAGGAGGTTGGCTTCAGTGCAGCACTTCGGCCCAGATTCACAAGTTTGATCCCAGGCGTGGCCTACGTGTATTAGTTAGGTAAATATCCTTGATTGTCTCCAATGGAGGTATAGAGGAACGGTGGCGACTTACAGGCCAGACCAATGGAACCAACAAGGCTTGCAGCATTGATTCCCAAATCTTTCAGAATGGGGTCAACAGTAGAGTCAAGAGGTGTTTTGAGTTCGCCACAGCACAAGTAAGGCTTGACACAGTCAGCGGTCTCTGGAATGGATGGCAGAGCCGAAGCGATGGTTACGCCGGAGATCAAGAGAGAGATGACGGCAGAGAGCTTCATTGTGATAATTGATAGAAGACAAAGAGACTTTCTCAGAGAGAAGAGAAATAAAGAAGTAAGAAGGCGGGCTTAGGTGGACTTTGAGTCTTTGAGGTTGCTCGCAGGTCTGGATTGGACATGTTCTAGGAGAGAATTTGTTCGCTTTATAAATGCAAGGTTGTGAGTGACTCCATAGGCAAAGCTCTACATTCATATTTCTTCCATCCCAAGATTGAGGCATGACAATCCAATAGCATTTCTAGAATCGTTATCTCGGACGTCTTGAGAGGTTGGTCCAGCTGTCGATATTCGGAAAAAGATTGGGTTCAAAGTGAAGTTCCTGGCGTCCCGACACGGAACACTGATCCACAATCTACTCAACTTCGATAAGAGGTAACCGAATTCCATGGGACGAGGTGAGAACGAAAAATGAGTTACGGTGGGGGCAAAAGGAGCAGTTATTCGAATAGATCTCAGCCCCACGTAGTCCATACAGGAACCAAAGTAATTCAAAGTAATTCCGGTGGGCCGGGTTATGTTATTGACCCTTTCCTATTCCGTGGTAGAAGTGCGGAGGTATATAATTAATGTTATTCTGTATGATTCGATCGATACTATTGCGGAGTTCAGAGAGAGAGAAATTGGCATAAGCCCTAAGAGGCGAGGAGTACAGAGAAGTAGCAAGTCGTACGCCTTATCAGTGGACCCCTACGCTAATCAGATCGACACAATGGTCGATGATCAGCATTCAGCCGCAGAAGCGAGGGGACTCCAAGGATAACGAGACAGAGCATTAGTACCTATCAGTCGTCAAGTCTATAAAATTGAGATCTACCGAGGGAAGAGCAATGATTGGGGCGATGGGACATTGATAAGAACGGAGTATCAATTAGTACCGATGCGTCACCGTAATAGCTGTTCTTCGGATGGAAACTTCATTGACCCATTAGAATCTACATTTACATACATACATATCTACATAGGTACTATTCGGGTTTACTGGGGTTTCCCAATAAAGATAGCCTTGTCCCCTGATAAGAATTCAGGAACTTGTGCCTCATGAGTCCTTACGTAAATGTGGAGGGAAACATTCTGTAGACAATAATACTCCTATGCAATGGGCAAAGATAGCATGTATCATAGGATTCGACCTAATGTATCTTTTTTAATTTAATTCAATTGATTTTTCTTTTTAGGGGGGCTGGGGAGGGGACCTTTACGATGATAACTCAGTACAATATATCTCTAAAGAGCACGTGATGTGGCGGTGCAGTGCAGATCAGCCAAGCCGTCCAGCCACAAGCCCACTCGCGACACAAAAACTCAACCGCAATAATCAATATCTCCGCTGCTCGTGATCTCACTGTCCGCCGAGATACCCTAACGGAGATATTTTTGTTTTCTTTGGTTTTACTTTTCCTAATTTCCCCGTTCTCCCAGTCTGCTAGTATCTCCAAACACCATGGCACCTATCTCTGTCGCCGACATCGTGGCGGCCCTGCCTGCGGAGGACACTTGGGGCCCCGCTACCTCGACCGACAATATGCTGGATGGTGTTCCATTTGCTCCCTTCTCTAAGGGTGACAAACTGGGCCGTATGGCTGACTGGACCTCTGAGTCCAAGGATCAAAGAGGTGGCCGTCAGGCCTACAACCGTAACTTCAGGGGTATGAACTAATCTAGAGACAATTACATACGGATCCACAGCTAACATGAATTCTGAATAGACCAGCAAGTGTACGGTGCCGGCTCCTCCAATCTTTTCAGCATTCAGGCTGCCGAAGATGAATCATCTTTCTCCGTTGTCGACAATACTCGTACCTCCGCTAAGCGCACCTTTGGCCGTGGTGGTGGCACCGTCTTTCGTGGCCGCGCTCAGCGTGGCGCGGGCCAGAGAGGCGGTCGCGCTGGCTTCCAGCGTGTGGGTGCTGGCCGTGGTCAGGGTGATCGCTTCTACGACAACCGTGCCGGTCGCAGCAACCGTGGACGTCGCTTCGGATGGAAGGACTATGATAAGCCGCAGCGGACTCGTGAGCCGTCTGTCAATGTGCGCCCCGACTGGACTATGCTGGAGGAAGTGGACTTCAGCCGTCTGCTGAAGCTGAACCTGGAGACCCCTGATGGCGAGGACATCGATTCGTATGGTTTCCTGTACTACTACGACCGGTCTTACGACAAGGCTCCCGTCAAAGGCGCCGAGCGCAGACTGCAGTCCATGGACCGTGCTGCCTACAACGTCACTACCTCCCAGGACCCTGTCATTCAGGAGCTCGCCGAGAAGGACCAAGCCACTGTTTTCGCTACTTCCGATATCCTGTCTATGCTGATGTGCGCCCCCCGCAGTGTCTACTCCTGGGATATTGTTATTGTGCACCAGGGCAACAAGATCTACTTCGACAAGCGGGAGGGCGCCTCGCTCGACCTGGTGACTGTCAACGAAAATGCCATTGACGCTCCTCTCGAGGTTGCCGAATCTTCCGCTAAGCAGGAATCGATTAACACTCCTAGCGCTCTTGCTATGGAGGCCACCTTTATTAACCATAACTTCGCTCTGCAGACTGTCGCTGAGTCCCAGGACGCCAAGGTGGACATGAAGAATGCCAACCCCTTCTACAATGCCGCGGAAGAGACCGAGCCTCTTGCCTCCAAGGCCTACAAGTATCGCCGTTTCGATCTGTCCTTGGAGCGCGACGAGGAGCCTTTGAACATGGTCGTCCGCACTGAAGTCGACGCCCTTCTGAAGAACCCGGTCAACGGTGAAGACCAGCAGCTGGTTGTCAAGGCCTTGAACGAATTTGACAGCAAGGCCCAGGGCTCTGGTGGTGCTCTGGACTGGCGCAGCAAGCTCTGGTCGCAGCGCGGTGCTGTCGTCGCCACAGAGATGAAGAACAACAGCCTTAAGCTTGCCCGCTGGACCACACAGGCCATCCTTGCCAAGGCTGACGGCATGAAGCTTGGTTTCATCTCTCGTGCCAACCCCCGTTCTGCCGCTGGTCACGTTGTCCTCGGTGTTGTGGGCTACAAGCCCCGCGATCTTGCCGCTCAAATGAACCTGAACCTGGGCAACGGATGGGGTATTGTGCGCACCATTGTCGACCGTATCCGCGCCCTGGATGCTGAGGAAGACGAGGAAAAGGTCAAAAAGTACGTTCTCATCAAGGATCCCAACCGCCCTGTTATTCGACTCTATGGCGTGCCGGCCAACACTTTCGAGGAGGATGAGGAGGCTGCCGCTGAGGCGGAGGAGCAGAAGGCCGAAGAGGATGAGGAGTAAATTTATGCCTGAGTTGCTGTCTGCCATGATATCATGTCGTGATTCTTATGTTCCTTTTCCCGGATAATTTTTGGCGCATATATTCAAAAGTCGTTAGAGCTATGAAGATTGCCCTCGAGGTCTTGAATGCCTTTCAATGATTCTACACGGTACCTAGATACTCTCCTCAACAACACATGTACCCGTACACTTGATACCTACCGCCCCTTGGGGATATGATACCGATACACTATTTCCAACATGTTCCTGTACTGAACTGCTTATTTACAAGATGATGACAGTGAACTACTATATATGGGTCTATGAACGTAGCTTTTCATGGTTGATTCATCTCTCAAATAAGTACGGTAGCCCTCAGTAGCTCCTACAGCCCGGTGACTGCAGACAAATACATGTACATATGTACATACGGATTCGGTCGTACAGTAGTTATACTGATACTCATGGAATCTTAATTCAATAAAAAAAAGTAGGTTCAAGCTTTATAAATAAGGGTACTTAGTAGTTTAGTATACAAATACACGACCCAAGAATTCATCTGATGCTCTAGCCAATTAACACACATACGACAATCTTGTTATGAAGGAACACGAACCAGGAAAAAGGAGACATCATAATCCCAAAGCTCCCCCCAAAACATAAAAGAGACAAGCCAAAAGCCAAAAGCAACACGACAAATCTTCGGAGAATAAACCATCAAATGAACCCCCTCACTTGTAGCGTATTCGGTAAGGGAGCTGTGCATGTAAGCGGGCTGCGCAGCTCTATATTCCATACAAATCGACCTTTTTGGATACTTGAATATCTCAGCAACCAGAAGTCGTAATAATATAAAATTTACATAGGGCAAATGCTATATGGCGAGCTTTAGGATAGATCTAAATAAAATCAAGCTTATCTATATGGTTGATTTCTTTACGCATTTTATCTTAGACTAAGCTTTTGAACGCCTTATTTAAAGGTGAAAAAAGGCCAACATCAAGCGATTGAAGATTGATTGAGAAATGAGACCGTATATAGATAGGAATGATATCGTTTTCGCTGTATATTTTATCGAATACAGGAGTAAAATGGCTGTCGTGGCCATCTAAAATAAGTAACCGATATTTTTGTAAAGAATTACACCTGGAATTAGCAACTCAAATACATAAGCCTTTCCACTAGGTAAAAAGACCCACTATAATCAACTCCGACCAGAATTCATGAGTGTATAACGTAATCGGTAAACGAGCGGCCACTGCAAGCCAGCGGCCAGCTCTGGTATTCCATACAAATTGGCACTTTTTGACACTCGAATATCTCAGCAGCCACTAATAGTAAGGATATAAAACTAGAAGAGGATAAATAACTATATATAATATACTATATATATAATGGAAAAGTTAATATAGTCGATAGTTTAGTTGGTATTGAATATTACAGCTGTATTTTTGATATTCTGGATCTGTAGCTTAAAATAAAGAGAAAAGAATTAAAAAAAATTAGTTACTGACTTATACACCGACTCTTATATTGTACTTTAAATTTTATATCCTTACTATTAGTGGCTGCTGAGATATTCGAGTGTCAAAAAGTGCCAATTTGTATGGAATACCAGAGCTGGCCGCTGGCTTGCAGTGGCCGCTCGTTTACCAGTTACGTTAGTTGGCGCCTACCTCTAGAGTAGACCCATCGATAATCGGAACGGAGCTAATTTTCCGGACGTGGCCTGGTGTCCGTGCACAGTGGCTTTAGGTGAAAGTTATTTAAGCTAATACCATCTATTTTCAATAATGTTACGGGACGAAATAAGCTGTTCTAACCTAAGCGTGCCTATTGAACAAGAAGAAATAGCTAATTGACAGGAATAACGCGTCGTACGAAATATTTGTGGGGTAAAGGCTTGGCAGCGATGCCTTAGGCAGCCTCCCATGATATAGGGCAGCCTGTAAGTCAGTCCCATAACATTAAAGAAACCAGCAGGAGAACACAAGACCAGAAATGAGCAGGTGGCAGGTGTATATAAAGAAGTGAAATGTTTTGAAATGGATTGGAAAAGTTTTCTGCCGCCACAATACACAGATCTCATGCCACTTCTGGAACAATATTATCCCATTCCAAAAGTGGCGGACCCACTTTTAGAAGTCGGCCACAACTATGTCCTGGATCTTAGGTAGCTTAATTCGTATAATGGTACACCAAATTCCTCCTAGGAATGACAGTTTGAAATAAGGGGGTAAAAAAAGAAGTATAGAACATAATAGTACCATGGACGTAGTAATGGGCCACAAATCCAAGCCTCGGGCAACGGCTTCATGTCACCCATGCCGAAACCGCAAAGTGAAGGTAGGTTTCACATACTACTCGCCCCAATCCACATCCACTTACCGACGTTACCTATGATAGTGTAACCGCCTGTCACCCTGTGAAGCCTGCATTACGCGGGGGATCCAAGAGGAATGCAAATACAGTGCCCCAAATGAAGATCGAGAGGCGATCGCGCAAGCGGAAATGATTACCGAACTCAGGGGCAAGGTGAATCGTCTACAGGAGCAGATGGCACAACGTGTGGCGTATCGGTCGTCGTTCAACGACCTCGAAGAGGAAGAGGAGACCGCCGCTATGGAAATCGTGTACTCCGCTCTGAGGTTGGGATCGGAGGATCTAGTTTGGAGAATCGTGGGGAGGATCCGGGATGGCGAGGACTTACGGGAGCTGGCCAGGGATGTGGCGCGCGATATAGGGATTGAAGATGATTGCTCTGTATGACTCTAAAGTTGACACCGTCAGATAACTTATGCACATGCGTAAGTCTAATATGTTCAGATCCCGTGGAATATTAACATTGCATTCCTCGTATAGGAAGCAATACCTTACCATAGAAGTACAAGTAACATTCTTTATAATTAAAACTGTACAATATTCCAGGAAACGAGAGGAATAAAATCCCCAGGATCCAAAGACAGAAGAGGGGGGAAATAAAGTAAATTAAATGATATATATCAGGTTTTCACATCAATACATTATCAAATCATAGCCGATAGAGAACCATGCTCACTGTGTTTTAATCTATATACACCACCCTAAGCCTCGGGGCCAAAAATAAGAATAATAAGAAGATAACCCCCTCCATTTCATGATATCATGAATACAGCGTGTCATCTCCGGCGCGGGAGAATCCCACGTCGACCTTAGATCCGAGAACGCTACTCAGGCAGTCCATGAGCTCGAAATCTTCCACCACCGCCCCAAACCCATAACACCGAACTTTAGTATTGAGCGTCTCAATAATAATCTTGATATCCCCTCTGGTCAACGAGCCATACATCTCATGGTTTTTTAAGCATTGAAGCGCCATGATGGGCGTGATTTGGCCGTCAGTCACAAGCTGTCGACTCAGGTTGAGTAACGTTGTCAGATTGGCATGCGGGAGGTCGTATGTCTGATGCGGAAAAGGTTGTTCAGGGGTTGTGTTGGAAATATAACTGGGTGGTGGACAGGAGGCCATTAATGCGTGTCCGGAGAAAGGCATATCCTCGTCGTCAGCTTCCGTAATAGACCGCCGGCAAAGGTAATCGGTATGCTCGCGACATGGAGACTCCAGCCTGTTGATTCACAGTTAGACCGGCAATGAAGGAGCAGATAGCAACCAAAACAAGGGATCACTAAAAGAGACGAAGACGGAAATGGTTGAGGGAAAGGGGGGGGGCATACGTCAGAATAAAATCGACTTGCAACTGAGGATCGTTCTCGAATATACCCGCTGGCTGGAGAGGTTGGCGACTTGCTGGGGCTATCCGGTCAAGAGTTGCCAGGGCATCACAGGGAGCAGCGCTGTAATTTTGATTCTGGGGCGTTAATTCTTGAGTTGGCGAGACGTCAATGTGCTCTATCCCATTCGCAATAGGACTAAGGCTGGACGATGGGGCGGAAACAGTAGTGGGCGGCGTTGTGTAAGCTTGTTGAGCTGATGGGGCTGATGGAGCGACAGCTGCAGGCTGCGATCCGATACTACTGCTGGCAAAAGGACTAGGTTGATATGTTCCGTTTGTTGGACTCGTGCGTTCTGCCCTGCGACGCTCCACTTCCGCCTCGTAGTTGATGCCATTCGCAGCGAGGATTTCTTTTAATATGTTGTTTTCATTGGACAAGGACCGGACCATCTCTCGATGCTGGTGGACAGTCAAGTTCGCCGCAGATATCTCTTGTGTGTAGGCCTCCCGTAACCGTGAGACTTCAGTCTCTAGCGCTCGCATGTACTGCTCCTTGCGTTCACGATGTGTCCTAAACACCCACAATTGGTATACCGTCATGACGCGGCCGAGCAAGATTTGTTGACGTACCTTTGAGCCTGACGATTCAATTCCTGGCGCCTTGTAAGGGCTGGTCTGCTGTCCGGTTTGGGGCCTCGCCGTTTTGCTGGCTGGCCATCTGGATAGACAGGCGTCAGTACTGAATTAGACACACAACGAACAAGGTGCATACCCCTCGTCACTTTTTTCTGCCCGCCTCCAAAAAATCTAAGCCAGTCTGTTCCCATAGAAGCTTTCATTAAGCTGCCCTGTGATTGTCGGCCTATAGTGGCATCGGGTTAGCGGCAGAAATCGAAATACCGGTAAAGAACGGTGATCACTAGGCGAGCTATGTCTACCACCATATCGCCGCAGAAGCAAAAATAGAAAACGAAAAACAATATAAAAGAAAGAAAGGAAGAAAGCGACCGAGCGGGGAGACAGAGTGCATAGCCATCTAACATGGTTCACGACATATGAAGTTTGGTAGAGCATTCGCTATGAGGGCTGAGGTCGCATTTCATCCTCAATTCCATTTCAACAGTATAAAACGAGCGAGATCCGCTGCACCTACCATTAAGTTCGTCATTTTGCCGATTTAACGCATCTGCCTCCAAAGGCAGCACTCCATCACTTAGTGAAGCCATAATAGTTGTATGTGTATGCGAGGAGAAAGGTAATGTGGAACGCGACCGGCGTAGAGATGAGGGAAAAGGCTTCGGCAGAAAAGGAACGGACGGGCCCGGTGGATTGGGGTCTGGATAGGTCTAGAGGTTAATTTATTATGGCGAAGGTCATGAACATTCTGCGACCGTTGTTAGCCTTGAAACAAACTACTCACCATAAAGTGGATTCGCTTCGTCCAAGCGTCCTTACCGTTGATAGCAAGTATGTATGTACATCCAAACGCCCCGGCAGACCGGATGATTTCCCCCCGATACGCCCAACTATGAAATTGAGTTTATGTCAACTAGGGGATTTCTATCCACAACTACAAGGCCAAAGGAAGCAAAGAAGGTATGGAGGGAAGGTATCGTGAAGGAGGAGTCGGAGGGTTGTAGGGAAGGAAAGAAGGTAAGAAATCACACAGAGACGAGAGAAAGGATGTGGGACGAAGAACCGGTCGTCAGTTGACAATGGATAAATACTAAGAGATTGATCCACGGACTGTCAAGACCTTATTGGTTCGATGGTTCAGGTCGGCCCGTTCTTCAGCGGCCCCGGTTCCAGTTTAGTTGTCTTGGTCTTTGCGGAGGCTGGAAGAGATCGGAAGGGACACCTTAAAATTGGGATTATCGTCGATAGTGTTAACAAGTGAAGGGAAATAATAATTTGGGAAGTCATTATGGCAAGTGAAAGAGGGTGGGGCGCCAAAAAGAAAAAGAAAGAAAGATCCAAAGATCACTGTTTGTTCTTTCGTGAGTTTGGTGAGTTTTCCTGCCACTCGGATTAGAGATAAACTAAACAGATCTGACTCCTCGGCCTGGCTTCTGTCTAGGTTAATCAAAATGAGGTGGTACACCCACATTTTTTTTCTTTTTATTGGGGGGGTCATTTCTCTTCTTGTGCGGCCGCCTATATTGATTGGATGATTCTATTTCTAGGTGAAAAAGCAAGTAATGCATCCACCCGTGTGGAGGGTAAAACCGGACTCGCCCAAGCGCGATTAAGACCGAAACGAGCATCTATCTGGTCGTAGATATTTCCTTTCCCCTCCAGTATTTGCTCCTGGGCTTTTCTTGTAGTGGATAATGTCCGAAAAGACCGAATAAATCCTATACTACAATACTCAACTAGGGTTATGCTTGTTTTGAATCAATCATTGCCGTTATATCAATCGAAATTCCCCATGATGGGAGTTGCACCGTGAGTGCTACCTTGTTGATGGTGAAACGGTCGCTCAATCTTGATAGTTGTTCCATTGAATGTGAGATAGTGGTCATCTCGATGTGAAATATCCAAGGCTTCAGTCTGTTTTAGATTTGAAGCAAAGGTTGCCTTCAATGTATGGGGGAAAGAGATTGTCAAGTAGACAGGTCAATTTGAGTCTCTTTCAGGTGTTTCCGATTGACCATTGACTGGTACCAATTAGGTTGGCAGAGGGAACGTTGGGGGGAATCCATTCTTACCACCATTTAATTACCCTACCAAAGAGTCCGGAGCTTCTAATGGCCCTAGGATACGAAAGGGCGGTTAAGAGAGAGAGAGAGAGAGAGAGAGAGAAAATAATAGGAAAATAATACTAACTCTACCTTTTATCCACTGGTTCTCAGGTGGTATCCTCGTATGTAGTTGTATGTATATATGGAGAACATGTACAAAGTAGTATATATCTACATACATACCTAGGTAGGACCATGCAGAGTTACATTACATATATACATGATACATACAGTAAGGTCAGGTACCATCTAGACTTCGTGTTCATTAGTGAAACAAGGTTATCACCTGAAATCACTACAGTAATGCCATAAAATTGGCATTCGTCCTCTACTTACAGAGTAGGTAGTATTACGCTTACAATGGTTAGATTTCCAATTGGGACACAGGCAATGCGTACCTAGACGTAAGTATTAATTACTGGCAGTAGCCCCTCACCAAAAAAAAAAAAAAAAAAAAAAAGAGAGAGAAAAGGACCCATTTCGTCGGTAATGGAATTGATGGACCGGCTCGTAACTCTTGTTTCTCTTTTCTCCACGCCTCCTCCCTCCTTTAAAACAACATCTACAGAGTAGTAGCAAGTTTAGACTAGACGGAGATCCCCATAGGAGCTTCTACTTGGGAACCATGACTAAAGTGCTAGTAATGATAATCCACTTGAGAGCCAAGAGATCGGAGTCGTAAATCCAATGTTAGTATACTATCGATGTCGATCCGGAACCTATTGAAGGTTTAGATTTGTACCCTCTGGGAAGGCACCCCACTTCCGCATGACTCGCCGAGCTTTTCTCCTTGGAGTCTCGTTCTCTGTTCTTCACAACCCATTTTTAATGATTGCTTTCACCTTCAATTGAATCAGGTACTAGCAATGCTTGTCGATTGAAAATTTCTACAGCATCGCTTAAAGAATAGAATGTGAAAAAGAGCACTCCGCGATGGTGCAGTCATATTACCCACTGATGTCATGGAAAGATCGGAAATTCTTGTCCACATCTCAGCGCCATGCGGGGTGAGCGACGACGCCCGCTATCGTGCTCAGGCTGAAGCCATTCTCAGTTTCCAGGGTGCCTCACGCCAAGTTATAACTTCAAGAGCAGACAATAGTAGGAGTGATCATGATGATACTACCTCTGCTGCCACCAGCGACGGTCTACCTTCCAACCGCACACCTCCACGAAAACCTGTGATCCCTCTTAATGATATACCCAATCATCCGGCCATCATGATATCTAATGGGACCATCGCTCTCGAAAAACAGCCACATAGTTGTTCTCAAACAGAATTCCTTGATAGTCCAGTGAGCGTTATTCCGGACTCTCAACCTGGGATGTTATCTTCGGACCCCGACAACCTGCAGAATGTCGATCGTCAGCCATCTACTATCCCACCCCCTTGGCCCCCTTGTTCTCCGGATGTACCCCCCACCAAGAGAGATCGGGCAATTTCACTGTCACGAAGGGGTGGCCTAAAGAAACCTCGCCATATCCAGCGGAAAACGGAGGAAGCTGATATTGCTCAAATTGGTGATCTCGCTGTACTACCCACAACAAGCTTTCCTATTCCTGCAGAGATCAGACCCCCATTACCTCCAATATCGAAAGAACATTTTATAACTCATATTACTCCAACCCTAGAAATGCTAGCTACTCGCCTGAAGGGAAGGACATACAACCCCCTCCAACAAACTAGAGAACTACATAAGTTGGAAAGAGGCTACTGGTATCTCCGTATTAATGTCACCGAAGCGGAGACACACGAATCTGATGTCTCCACAGAGGGAAGTAACGGAGCTTGCAACTGGGATATATCTATGTTCTCTCGCTTCTGGTCTTTCTTGGCGGAATTTATCAAAGAAGGTCGTGCTGGTTGGGGAGTATGGTGTATACTCGAAGATGTGCCAAACACTCAATTACCGCATGATAGCCTGCGGTCTGCGTGGCGAGAAGTGAATATTCGCCAGCTAACTCTCAAAACTTATGCATGGGGCGAAATTGCTTTTCATGTATACCTTCTCTTGTTCTTAGCTAGCGAACGCCGGGTTCGCAAAATGGGCGCTCAGTGGCGAGATGGCCGGGGTGATGTCGTTATCCACATGCCATGATATGTAATACGATGACCGCAACCCCTCTTTAAGGAGTACTGTTTGCACATACATACAATGATACATAGATAAAACATGACAAATGTAATGTGAAAAGCCAGAGAAATCATGGAACTAATGGGTATTAATTTGCACCCTTCAGATGCACTGTCGGCTGTCAGGTCCACCGGGGGGAGAGTTATTTTGACGATTGTAGTTCGCTGTACACGTACAATCAAGCTATACATAGAAAAGGTAGTTCATTGATCTCTGTGCTTTGGTTAGATAGAAACTATTGTACAAAAAAGTAAAAGATGACAATTTTGGAGCAGGTACCACCGGATTTTATCGCCCTGGGCGAGTTTGAGTGTGGCAAAGTACATGCATTGTCGCAACCAGAGAGAATACTACTACTCTCCACTATGCTAACTCCCCACCGACTAAAGGCAAAATAGAAAAGAGAAGCTGGAGTACTGTGATAGAACCAAAATAGTGAATGTGAAACGCACAGAGATATTGACTCCAATATGTCAGTCAGCCTTGATCAACGAAAATGCAGACAAAAAACCTGTTGACGCCGTATTTCAAAGAGACGAAAGGTTATGAAAAGAGAAAGGAAGCTCTTGCACTCAATAGTTCAGCTCACCACTTCCAGTCCCGCCAACCGCATCAAGGTCCTCATAGCTCTTAAGGCTGCGGCCTTGAACGGCTTCTCGTGGGCCCATTGCTTGCTGGGCAGTACCAGCTCCCATAGCATCGGCAAAGCCACCTGTACCAGCAAAGGCTGCCGCAGCAGGGTGGCCGGGGGGGATATACGGGACACCGGCGTTAGCTGGAAGACGACCACCAGAGCCATACAAGCTCGGTATACCACGAGCTGGGCTCAAACGACCGCTTCCTGCAGTGGCATGCCGGGGACCACGGCGATCATATGGTCCTGGCCGATTATTGTAGCGGTTATTACGACGCATGGCACCTGGCTGATGCAAGCCGGAATGATCGCCAGAGACCAAACCATTTCCACTCCAAGAACCGGCTTGGTTCGCAACACCCATAATACTAGACAGCCCAGCCCCGGGTAAACTCTGGAAACCCCCAGGCACATTGCCATTATGCCCAATGTACGGCGGCATGGCCGCAAGGCTGAAGCCACGAGGAGTGCCAACTTGAGTTTGGCCGGAGCTGAGAGGGAAATGGCCATTACTATTTGCGTCAGACCGAGACGGTGCAATACGAGCAGGGTCTAAGACATAGGCATTCACCAAGGAAAGCTATTGCATCATTAGTCTTGCATCGCTTTGAAGCTTAAGAACTCGAACTTACGTCACTGTTAATGCTCTCAAACCATTCGGCGTGACGCTTTTCCACATGTTTGCGCCAGAAATAGTCCGCCTTGAAGAGTTTGGTGCACTCTGGCACTTTGCAACGGTATTTGGATTCATCCTCCTGCTTGACATACTTCGCTAACTCTTCCTCCAACGCCTCATCAACGGGCTTGCCGCCCAACTTCCGAATATCGACATTTTCTGGCTCGAGAATCTGAAGGAGCTTATCCTCAAATGTCTTAACCCAGTTGAACGCGCGCTGTAGCTGCTGCTCTGACTTGGAACTGAACCGTTGCGGTCGCTTTTCGTCGACGGATGACTGCTCCTCTCCTTCGTTCGGTTCTTTCTTTTTAGTAGGGAAAGGCTGGCCGAGGGCGCTCGCTCGAGCTACAGCTTTGGATTGTGTAGTGAGGCCAGCGCGTGGCCGACGAAGATGGCCACCGGGGCACTTTCGAGTAAGCTCATGGACAGAGTCACTCTCAAATACGCAAAAGAAGCAGAAGTTATAGACCCTACGCAGGTACTCTACCATCAAGTCAAGTTTCTTCTTCTTCGCGAGGAGTTCCTCGTCGTCCACTTCGTCATCATCCCAGCCTTCCTGCTCCTCGCCTTCTTCTGCTTCGCCCTCATCCATATCATCCGCGTCAAATTCATTCCTTCTTTTCTTGACACTGACAGGGCCCGTGACTGGAGGTTGCAGCCAACCCTTCCCACGCAACTCTTCGACACGCTCTTCGATTTTAGCATAGCCGTCTGCGTTTCCACCCATCTCAGAATCAAGTGTTGAAACCAGTCGTCGGGCCAGTTCCAAATCCCGCTCGATGCGCTCCGGAGCGGAAAACAAATCCCACAGCGCCTTTTTGCGAGGTTGGGACGGTGGGACATGGACGCCGACATGGCACACGAAGTCCCCGTGAACTGGGTCATGTATCGTCTTATCATTGATCGCATCGAGTGCCTTTTCGGCGGCGGTCACGCTCACAGCTCCATTTGCCACCTTGTCATGCTCTATATCCTCACCTTCCTCTTCTCTTCCATCCCCTCTCTCTACCACGGTAACATCCGGAGCCGGGTGTAGCATGATCCATCCCATTCGATGATACTTCTTGGAAGGATTTGGATCGCTAAGGCTAAGCCATTTGAATCCGCCATCTTGCTCTCCCAGATGCTCCTTGCAGAAGTCCTCTATTTTTTCACGGCTCACATTTGGTGCCAAGGTCTTAATAAGCAAAGCCGGTTGAGACAACGCTTCATCTCGCAGCTCCCCACCCCGAGTCGGGAGCAAGTCCAAGACACCGAGCGTCTCGCCAACAGCTGTAGTTTCGCCTTCTTCCTTCTCGACGACACCACCTGCTCCGTCGCTCTCACTTTTATAAATTCCCTCCAGGGTGAATTCATCAAACAAACCACCATCTATATCGCGCTCCCATTGTTGATAAGCTCCGGCACGGAAGTCCATCAGGCGACGGCGGAGAGGATCGCGGACTTGTGGGACGTAACGTTCTTTGAACCACTCTTCACTTCGATGTTGCTGTACGAATGTTCTGGCCATCTTAATCTGAAGATCTACCTTGTAGGTATCATAAGCGTCCTGAATCTGCGCCCTCTCCCTCTCGCGGTCTTCACGAGCCTCGCGTTCTCCCTTGACACGATCTGATGGGCGACGTCCGCCATGCTTTGCACGTTCCTTTTCCTCCTTGATCGACTGTTCACCGCGCCACCACTCCGCGAAAAAGTTAAACCCGACCTGGAAATCGAGACTTAAGGGATTGGGGAGGGGATTGGCTGGGATGGGTCGCTTCCCCGAATCTTGCCCAGGGACATAGCGATCAATATTTGCAACGTTTGGGGAATGAGCACGGCGGCGATCCTCACGTTCTCGGAGAGAATGCTCACGGGGCGCAGCATAGTAATCATCTCGGGAAGCGCGGCGGTCAGACGGTTCGTAGCGATCAATCATAGCAGGCGAGCGAGAGCGTCCGCGTGGGCGACGACGATCCTGGGAAACTACAGCAGCTTTCAGATTAAGCAATGTCGCTGTTAAGGGCAGAGATGGTCTTAGATACTTACTAGGTGACCTTCGTCTATAAGAATCGACTGCTGCCCTAGAGGTGTAAGTGTCCCCTTCACGGGTCCTTCCGGGAGACCCATAGCCATCATAAGAATCCATCTGGGAAGGGTGGAAGAAAGATTCCAAGTCACTATATCAGATGCCAGATGTCCTAACTAGGGCCACGGTCAAAGCGATATGCGACAGGGATACTGATTAGTAGCTCGATCTAGGAGTAGTCGGGACAACCGGAAGGTTCGCAGAGACGTTTGGAACCGTACACGTAAGCTAAGACCGAAGACCATTAATATTAGAGCAAATCTTTTCACTTCACAGGGGTGTCTGGTAGCTTGGACGTTGACGAAGGGTAAAAGAAACGGGATGTGCTGAGAAAAGATGAAGCTGAAGCTAAAGCCCGCCAAGCGGGAGGGATGCAGGAAAGGCATTTTTCATATAGTGACAAGAATCAACCTGAAACTGAGAGGTAAAAAAGCAGGGTGCTCGCGAGAGCAAGAGAGAAAATAAAGAAAGAGAATGGTGCACAAATTGCAAGAAGTACTGTAGGTCTCGTGGGCCAAGGGGGGGGGGCGCGACGAATTAACCGACGACTTCAAGATATAGAAGAAAAGAGCAGTGAGCAGAGTAGGTGTCAAGGATTGGCCTAAGTTAAGATAAAGTGGTATACTCTGATAGAGAGTGACAAGATGAAGCAGGGAAATAGGGGCCAGATGAGAGACAAGGGTGGTGACTGCAGTGAACACGATAAAAGAGGGCTAGACAGGCGACCTACAAGAAGCCTTATGAAGAAGGATGAATAGATGTAATACAACCAGATGCGGACAATCCCTAATCACGTCCAATCCAACGGACTCTAATGGGGACAAGACAGCTGAACCGGGGGGATAGAACCGGACAGTTGGGGAGAGGAGGCGGAAAGCTGAGAGCTGAAGGCGAGTGAGGAATGGAATGACTAATCACATGAGGCTGGAGAAGGAAAAGTTGTAGGACCGGCTCCTAAACCAGAAGAGGATTGGTGTGAGCTAGATGTCTAGGCGGAACCTCATTGGAAGACCACGCTCTCATATTAAAGTATTGTACTTACCTCCTCCTCCTCCTCCTCCTCCTCCTCCTCCTCCTACTACTACTAAGTCCTAGACTAGTAGCGGGTTTGTATTAATCAATAAAGTCGTTGTCTGGTCAGGTCTATTATAATCTGTATTCACAGGACAGCTATTTGCTCAATGCCGAGTCAGTGACCCAGTCAGCCGAGCTAGCGGATGTCAGGAAGTATGTCTTGATATTTGTACATGACTAGCGGGGGAATCTTCCGTCAAAAATCACATGCGAGCAACAAGGAAGAGAAAAAAAAGAACGTTGAAATTAAATGAGAAACAACAAAACACCAAAACAGTTGGAAGGTCAGGTCCAATGATAAATGACAGGAGATAGTGAACACGACGATCACATTTTCTGCATCATCAACAAATCAACCCCAGATTTACCTTTGAATTTTTTTTTCTCTTTTACTTTTCTCTCTTTTCTTCTATCTCCCTTCATGCCTCCGTAATCCAAAAGCCAATCGATACTCACCGTACGTAGGAAACTAATCCACAGCAGATCCCAGAAGACTCATGGAACACGTCCCTTGTACGGCACTATATGAGAACATAAACCTTGGTATACCTTAGCACTTCTCCGAGAAATTCCTGTATAGTAATTTTACCACTGTTGGATTTCTGTTTAGGTCCCAGCCAAAAGCCTGGAAGGTTCATGGGTGCGGAGACAAGTCGAACGAAGTAATTCAATGGGAAGAGTAACGGTGACGACGATGATAATGATGAATTGCGGGATGCGGCAATAATAGGTGGCATTGGGACTGTGCCAACTTGCACGCAACCGCATCATAGTAATATCTGAGGGCCACAATTCAGCTCACCATCAACCTTCAGAGGCAGGTCGATCAGTCAGAGTAAGGCTGGATTCGGCAGTAGCTAAAGGCATGGCGTTTGGGACATCGTAGATCATCCAGAGTTTGTCCATCTCAAGAACTGGGAATAATGCAGATAGGAAATATAAAACCAAGATATAACAGAACGAAAAAGGAAAACGGCCATCAAACATTCATTCCATACAGCATTCCCGGCAAAATAAACATAACAGGATTCTTTGAATAATGAAAAAGATTTCGTACCAACATAACATAACGATATAAACATAACAATGGTAGCTGTCGGATAATAGTAGTAGAAACGTGATAGGTGAGTTGTCACACATCGCTCGCTACAAAAAGCAAACATAAACAAGCACCATGAAATAGAGCCATAAGGATGAATAGGTACGAACAAAGCACACAGAAGCGGGCAGGAAGGCGCTAATGATATGAAAGCAAATTCTGTTGTGAGGCATGTTGCTCAGCCGTCCTCATCAGACGGGTCGGCCGATTCATGTTCGCTCTCCTCAGCGCTGGTGCTAGTTTTTGCAGCGCTAGTCTTCGCCTTCTTCGCTGAGTTCGTATTCTCATCGTTAACATCACTAGATTTTCTTTTTTGTGCCGACGGAGGATTCTCACCGGTCGGCTTACTATCGACATTCTCTTGTCCACCCGGGATATTCTTTTTCTCCAGATTGGCAACTTCATCTGCTGTCAGGAATCGACCACCAGGACCCCGTGGTCGTCGCATGGCGTGATTATGACGCGACTCGTGTAGATATGGCTTACGCCCCTTGGACGTAAGTCGGAGTTGTTCTTCCAATTTTTGCCGGGCAACTCGTCGTTTCAAAATGCGATGGAATTGCTTTGCATTGACATAAAGAGGAGATTCCTCTACAGCGCCTACAGCCATATCTGGAGAAGGTTGGCTTTGCTGCACTGCAGGCTGAGGCGGGGGTGGCATCGGTGGTGGCACCGAAGGCCGGCCGACATGATTCAGAACCGGCTGGGCACTTTGAACATGGGGACTCCCAACATGGCTCATGCGACGCTGCTGCATTTGGGCGTTTTGCTGCATCTGTACTTGCGAACCCATTGGAGGCATTTGTCCTGACATTTGCGGCGGTGAGCGAGGATTCCGTTCATTTTTCACCTGTTGCACTCCAGCCATGCGTGGCGAGCCACGAGGTCCTTGTGGCATTTGGCCAGCCATCGAGTCCTGATGCAAAGGATAGAATTGCCCAGAAGCCGCCGCAGTAGCCATAGCCGCCGCCTGGGTTGGTGAGATTCCGTATGTCTGTGGCATAGCTGTGGTTACGCCGTATGATTGAGGAAAGTTCATCTGCTGATGTACTGAGCCCGGAGCATTTTGTGCCTGTTGGTAATGAGACTGCGAGGGAACAATAGGAGACGCTTGATGCGCGGGGTGGGCTTGCTGCATATGTGCCTGGGGATTGGTGGGGGAGGTCATCGACCCCACCGTTGAGCCTGGGTTCTGTGGTGCGGTTTGATACGGGGCAGCAATATGAGAAGGAGCATGTGGGTGTTGGCCATGAGGCTGCTGATATTGTGGAGGGTATTCCATCATGAAGTCACGATGGCGCTCCCCGTCACGCTTCCAAAGTGTCCCGTAATTGGGTTAATGCAGCTGTCAGGCACCAGGTAGTTGGAACCAATGAAAATGGCGACAAAAGCAATTGGTGGGTAAATGCCACTTATTCTGAATAAAGTAGAAGAGATCAAAAGGATGATAGGTTGTGGAAGCGCTGTTGTACTTGGGGGATACCACGGTCGCGCACAAGAGGGACAGCCGAGGAAAGTAGCTGCTTTTTGCAACTGATGATTCGATGAGTTAAATGCGAAGGCCTGCAGGCGCTGACCAGGAGTCAGCACGGAGCGCAGTGCCGACCGGTCACTGGGTGTTCCAGTGGGGTTGGATGGAGACGAGAAAGGCGCTTGCACCGGGGCGCTTACCTTAGGTTCTGTTTTGTTGATACAGAGTTCCAACTATCGGCGAGAAAACGAAGTTCACCAAAAGCGAACACCTGTTTCCTGGAACAACTTCGAACAGTTTCTGGAGGCAGTGAGTCTTTTGTGCGAATCCTTTTTACGTTCACCTCAGAGTGTAACGTGGTTGGGCTCTGATGCAGCGGACCAGGATGCCCTCGGCAGAATGTCGCACTTGATGCGTTGTCAGACGGAATGCGATATTCTGCTAGTGACGCACGATTGTCTATCGCCAGCACGAGGCAAACAAAGGGATGCGGGAAGAGACAAAAAATTGAAAATGTAAAAGCTACGCAGTAAATCTGAGGCGACAACTGGCGGGCTGCCTTCCGTTAATGTGGTTGTGATCCTTGTTAGTTCAGGCTCTTCGGCCACGTTCGTATGAGGCGGGGCCGAAGAAGAAGATAGTGATGAGGCTGTGCTAGCAGCGTGGCCTGTCAATTTCTTCACGCCAGGTAGATGAGGCTATCCTTGCTCCCAGTCCCCACGCCTAAAGTGCGACTCGAGAAGGGCCGATGCCAAAACGCGCCTAAAATGGTTTGGATAACTAGATCAAACTACAGAAAACCATCAGCATTCCCTTTTCTCCACCAAAACCTTCAACTTCTGATTTGTGCGCTGTCATGACAGGGAATCTGTGCAAGTGGTGGGGGAGGGGAAGGTGATATCGTAGCGGTAGTGTCTATTCAGGGCTGAAGGATGTATGCGTTGGCAAGCGGGAAGTATGATGCAGCCGGCAACATACCTTGTCAAAATGCGAATCACCACTGGGTCCGAGAAAGGCGGGTGTTTTCGCGCGCGCGTAAACCAAAGGCCCTAAGCAATATCAAAGCTGCTTTCCTGGTTGCGAAAATAACTTGCAGGTCTATGGAAGGACTGGGTTTGTCAGAGTACTGTATGCAAAACAAAAGTAAATTGAGAACGACGCGTGCTGATTGGGCTACCATAGGGCGGGGGGAGAAGGTATAGGATCACATTGAAAGCAGAACGCGACCATGACAAACGTGAAGAAAATGCGAAAGCCACCAGGAAAGTCCAAGGCATAAAAAGGTTGCAAGCGGTAAAACAAAGTGTACTTTGCATAAATGCGACATTGATACCAGGTCCATTTTTGTTTTGCGAATGGGTAACAAGGTGGAAAACGATGGGACAATATTAGTCGTGATTTGCAGGCCTCGATCAATGTGAAGAGCAAAACAACACGGTCAAGTCGTTGTTAAGAGTAATTAATTACCTGAGCAGCAGACGAATATCCCTATACCAAGGCAAAAGGGACGCGATGGGACTTGACCACAGCCTCCAGTCACGGGAAAAGGTACTGGGAGGGACGATGATTCGTGGGGTGAAGAGAAGCGCGACCTCTACCAACAAGAAGGCGGGCAGCACAAAGCTGTTCCGCGCCGCGGGTGTGGGCTGCTGCTGATGTCAGTCCGGTCCGGATTGATCCGCGAACGACCCAACAAGCAGTGAACCAGGTTTTGGCTCTAGGCAAGCGCGCGTGTGGGGGAGGTGCGACAAGGAAGGACAGGAAAGCGGTTGCAGATAAGGACAAAAGCAATGTAATTCGTGGGGTAAATTGACAGCTGGACGTGTTCAAAAAAAAAAAAAAAAAAAAAAGAAAAAGCGAGGGAGTAAAAAAATTCAAGAAAGACCAAACGAGGGAGATGAATGCGCGCGGTGGTTGGAGAATAGGTAAAGCAGACACAAAAAGTGATGGGATTTGTTGGAGCTGACCCTTGGAAAAGGTGCAGTGTAATGGGATTGGGTGCACGCTAGAATAAGGTGCTCAAATCATAAAACAAGATCAACGAGGAAAATGATAAGATAAAACAAAATGGAGTCAAGATAAAACAAAGCTACACAGCGTTGAGCAAGGGGCAAGCAATATTCCACGTACCTACGGAAGATGATTCGACCAAAACCGTGGAAATTTCAGAATGAGAATGGTCGGGAGTGATCAATCACGAGGAGAAAGCAGATGGGGGGTGGGCAAGAAAACAACGATTGGGTTGGACGAAAGGATCAGTGATCAGAAGCCAACCCCAACATGAACGAGTAGGAAAAAAGAAAATGGAAGATGGCCAATGGGTTCTGTGCAGCCAGTTAAGTTGATGACTGGAGGCACGCAGGGACTGGAGATGGCTGGATGACCAACGAGAGGAAGCAGAGAGAGAAAGCCGCAGCGACGAGAAGGGGCGGGCGATGGGGCATTTGTACCGGACGCGTTGACTGACGAGCTGACTGGCTCGGCGGCTCGTTTAGCGGTCGAGGCGGCGAGGCAATCAGACCAACCGACCGATTCACTGGTGGCCCCGTACGGTTCCGTATTGTCACCGTGCTTGGCCCCGCTTTTCTTTGATTTGGTTTATGTAAGATCAAAATCTGGAAATTGTGACATTGAGTAAAGGTGCAAATTGTTGATTGTATGTATGGTACAGACTATGTATGTATAATTATAAACGCACATACTGGTACTAGGGACTTCCATCCTTGAAAGTGTACACGCAGCTAACCACCCACCATTGACTAGATATCTCATCAGGTAGTATTTACCCGTATTCATTCCTAGGATTGCAGTACAGTATTCTTCCTAAAGAGATAAAACAAAAACATCCAACCTTAGATATACCTATGTATGTAGAGGGGGGAAATTAAACAAGAAATAAAATTAATCAAAAAAAAAAAAAAAGAAAATAAAAGAAAATAAAAAAGAAAAATAAATAAAATAAAATAAAATGCCTCTCTCTTTATCGCTCTTGTAGGTATGCGGTGTAAATCCGGCCATCCCGAATTTTGTGACGCGCATCATGTGCAACCCAGGGCCGGCGAATCGCTCTCGGGATTTAATCCATGTCAGTGACAAATCTACCAGCCACCCTCATTGGCTTCCAAGGAATCCAAGGAACGTCGGTCCGTTTTTACGAATTATGCATTAGCATGCTGACAAGAGGATTACTACTACTTAGTCCTGGTTACTGTGGCTTCAAGTCCAAAGTTAGTGTCGATTAACAATCTAATAAAATTGTTCATGACAATGACTATTGCCATAACCTCCCTAAAAGATTTTTCTCTCTTTCTCCCTCAGACTAAAATCCGAGCTGTATAAAATATGTATACCCAAGCTAGAGTGATCTCCGATGATTTCATTACAGGATCTCGGCGGATCTCGTGAGAACCTGGAGCTTCGGCTACATTGCTTAATTAGGAAAGACACTCGGACGACCTGGGTGTAGCGTATCACTAATGCAGATATTATCACTTGTCACTAAGCAGTGAAATAATGATTGCCTACACAGCCATAAAATATGCGCAGTAATGATGATGGGACTATTGGAGCCATACGACACTTTTCTGATGAAACTGTAGTTCTGAAAGCCCTTGGTTGGTAGCCCTAATGGAGAAAAGTTGATTTAATTACTTAAATTCCAGGCTACATTGAGATCCGAGTGGTCTTTTTTATGAGAGTAGATGGCACGAAAAGCAAAAGAAACACTTGAAGCCAAGATATTCTAAAGTGTCTGCTTTGGATTTTGTTTACCTACTCTGTCCATTGGTGGTTACAGACTTTAGGTTAAAGTAATTCGTTCATATCGCCGTTAGATCCTGGTACCCTACCCTCCTTTTAACTGTCTGGGTACGACAAAAGATATCGCATTATACTATCGAGGTACAGGGAGTTTGGTTAAAACTCATTAAAGTGATCGGGTCAACAGAATCATACCGAAGTTTAATGCGCTATATCTTAGGTGGCTGTATACCCAGAATGCTACACAGTCTTCAATTGCGGCACACAATAGCAGAGCAGATCCAATGCCGATCTACTTGACACCACGTGTGGAAGTTTAGCCACTTAATCTACAGACAGTTCAGGTTTTCAGGTTTGCTGTCATATTTACTATGTGCCAATACCTAAATATGGGGAGATAGAAGCTCTTCTACTCGACACGTCTCTTTTATGATGTAAAGTAAGCCATCTTGAACCTCGTAAAGATTGAATATCTGAACATTATTAATGCGGGTCTCGTACGTTACAGTATTGTACTAAGGTGTATCTATGATGATGGGTCCATACGGAGTACAGTAGGTGCCTGTGCGTAGGAATGGTTTCTATACTAAATTCCCTGATAAAGCTCTGACCATCTGACGTCAAAGGCAGTCCAGACACACCGCTTTTCAACACATAATGAATAGAATGCATTGAATTATCATTCATGACAACCTACTGTAGTAATACTTGGTAGTGAGGCTCTTCCATTATTCTGTAATGGTATTAAGGAAATCTTTGTCATTCCACGGACAACCGAGCTTGACTTAAGCTATGTACAATGTAATCTCATCGTTCAACATTCAAAACACATGCCCATATATATACATACTCTGAAGTATACACTAAACAAAGTACCATGGTATAATATAAACCGACCACACATTCTTTAAGTACCCCTCGTCCAACACCCTTTTCTACCTATGTGCTAGGTATAATTACTAACTTCTTGACCCGAAAATGATTTAGATCGTAGACTAACCTTCTCCTCATCCACCACCCGTCCCATTAGAAGGTTCCACCAAAATTATCAACCTGTATTAATGTCAATGTCAGCACAGGCTATGACGGTTTGCTCGACTGTTCTCTCTCTCTCTCCTTGTTATATGTCGATCCTAGAGTTGCACAACCAGTCAATGGTTGTACTTCAAACCCTGCCACGGAATCCTTGTCAACAATTCCGGCAGATATCAAAAGGCACACTTAACTTCAACCAGGCTACATTCAAAAGATACATCCTAGAGAAAGTATTTTGTCAGCTACAGTGACTAACGCTAGTACTTTCTATATGACTCTATCCTCTGTGCTATTCAGGCAATCTGGCAAATAGAAAAATCTTAGGCCCCCGAAGAGGTTATAATGAGCCCGTTTTGCCAAAACACAATCGGTATATAATCATGGACTGGAGAAGCTTCTTCCGCAGGAAAATCCAGGATTACACCCTGCCCAAACCAGAGTCTATGAGCGATCATCCTGGTCCTAATAAGCGGCATAAACCTGTGCAGGAGACTTGCCTTGTACAGTCTGGTAACGGTAAGCGTATCCTTTAGCTTAAGCTTACGCATTGGATATGCTCGATGCTAGTCTCTTAGGTATTACAGGAAAATCCAGGCGGTACCATCCAAATTAGATTCAACCAGTTGCATAAGAGTGATAGACTGGGTACGGAGCAGACGTACATGCTTCGCGGTCTAGTCTAGAGCGACTCGAAGCCATAGCAAAATGCGGGGTCTCAAGATGGCAGTCATGCCATGATATTACATCCTGCCCTGTCATTTCCAGGTGATGTCTATTGTCGTATTGATTGACGTGGCTCACTCTGCTTTATAGAATACCAGTACGGTTGATATCAATTTACACAAGTCTGATATGCTCTCAATCGTACGCATTAGGGAGGTTGCAGATTCCCAGATGCTTGCATGGGGAGCATCATTAGTTACCATAAATGATACCACTCTGGTGGCATTACGCCATTGGGGCTGGAATGTAACGCAGCACCTCCTGACTATCGCAAGGGGGGTTGTGAAATGAACAGGCAGATCTTGTCCAGGATGCGCGCCCAATGAGAGCAGATCCATGCCCTTTCACGCCTTCAAAGGACGATACCCACTGTGATGCTGACGTTAAAACTGAATCATTGGTTCTCAATACTGAGAAGGAGAAAAGCATTGCCATTTCATAAAATTTTCGGCAAGTCCTTAGTTGCACTCGTCACTATCATATTTCTACGGAATCCTACTACCAACTAGTTCAGTCCTACTTCAAGCTATTACTTTCCCGCAAAAAGCGGTCTATAGCACTTCATGAGTTTCAGGGGCTGTCTTCTTCCTTAGTAGAAAATATTTCGTTGGATGAATGCTCGGAGGCTGCTTTTTGAAAACAGTCACTCTCCAAGTTTAATCAAGAAGGCAGTACGTAGCTTTAGATCGGCTTTTAATCCAATATTAGAGACTGGTCTCATCTTTTATCCTTTTCTCTTTCCTTCTGCATCATTCCATGTGGAAGACGCAGTAAGGGAGAGTATGGTTGATTTGTTGTACATTCACCGTATGACAAAACAAAGGCACGGTAGCAGTGAGATATAGGGCCGGTAAGCAGATGTATACACCATCAAGACGACAACTTTTTCCAGGAGGGAATACACATCCGCATTTTACCTATGTACAAGGATTCTCCCCAGGGCTTAACCCTTATACTGTGGCACGACATATCGGGCATCCAGGCACTAATGCCCGTACATACTACCTATGTAAATACTATTCTTACCATATTAGAAAAAACTTACCATCGGGCAACTCATACATTGTCAGGCTACACTCGCTAATCATTCACCGCTTGCTACATGTTCATCTCTTACAGGTCCAGAGTGATGATCCACGGCACGTCTGCCAGTTGTACATGCAGTACATAGAAACTAAACAAGTTATTTGCGCGCTGGTATGAAATTTTTCGATGAGGGTTCTGATAGATATATATCACTACAGAAAAACAAGCTTGGAGTATAAAAAAGAAACAAGTACAAGCGGGCATCATCCAATATATCGCTACCTACCGTTTTCTGCAACATCATAAAGCACCCACATAGGCAACATCTCGATATATAATGGACATGGCCCATCTTAACTTCGTATATGTACACTGGTTACATCGGCCTGGAGACTGCATTCGTTTGGGGCTGTGCCCGAAACCTCGCATGACGGCTGCGTGATAATACTCAAACGCAGATGAACCCAACACCGTGGTAAACGACCGAAGTGCTGAAATATTCAATAGACGATCTCTGATAATCCACGGTAAATTTCTTAGGTTGCAAAGTACTAAATAGGTGTGTTGCTTTAGGGTGGTGGGAGGCAAAAATGCAGGTTGAATGCGGGAGCGTTTGCTTATCAATTGGATGTTTATCCTTTGACTCCTAAGATGCCTCGATAATATTTTTGTTGGAGGGAAGACTTGATGCTTCCTCCATCATCTCCTACCCTTTCACATCTAGGTTCTCCCTTTCATGTCTACCTCTCCGTCTATGTTTCCCACCGGCTCACTTTTCTTTTCTTTTTGATGTGCATCACCAGAATACACGGCTCAGGGGGGAAAAATGCAGGGATTTAATTAGAATCTCTCGTTGACTAATTGCTTCGATGCTACTCAGAATTGCTCTCTAGAAGTAGTCTATATGCACTAATATCCCCGATCCCAGTTTGCATATTGCTATTAAGATCCATAAATTTCTCCGTGTAATCGGTAGAAAAGCTAGTTGATATATTAGCGTGACCAAAATATCTGAAGAGTAGATCAGGGCTCCCATTGCCTTCTATCCCGTTTAAGGGCATTGCTTCTATTTAATAGCACAAGGCGCATACCTTTGTATATGTTGGCACCATACTCCGCTGTGGTTGTAGATGGGTTATATAGTAGTACCATTCTCCAGGAGAAGTAAATAGAAAGACTTACGGGGGTTATTTGCATATGATGAAGAACAATCAAATAGGTTGAATGTTTAGATCGCCCCAAAGAACTGTTAGGACAACAAATTCAAAAGAAAGGGCGTATTAAACTCTTCATTTGAGAAAGGGATTTATTAAGAAACTGCTGGTACTGGAGGATTCTGAACCATGGGGAACCGCTGTGGAGAACAATTGGTGTTTCACATAGTGTGTTAAAAGGCGGATCGGGGACTAATAAATATCAAAGCCACCTCGTACCTGCATATCAGTGTGCGCCATATCCAGGGAGTGCCCATTTTCTCGAAATATCTACTCCGGTTCAACAGCAGGATATATACATACAGCAGCAGTCTTACCGAGGAAGCATAGGTTCTACTGAATCAACACGATGATTGGCAGCGGTGTGCTCATGGGGCGCTTATCTAATCCGCCCGCCCTTTCGGTCTCCCTGCGGCTTTTCCGTGCCTGCGAAGGGGAGCAAGTCGGCCAGACTTTCATTCGATCTATCCTTGTCATACAATCTCTCCCACAGCCTGTTGAGTTTTCTCCGAGAGGCTCTTTACCGGCGTCGGCCGCGTGACTTACTGCAACAAAACATACTGGGCTCGGTTTTATCGCAATCTTTGCCCCTGAGACGCGCCGGAATTTCTTCCCCAAACAAAGTATATATGTACTACAGTACATGACGTCTTTGTTGACACACAACTTCAACCTTTTATACCTACGAAGTGAAACCAAGGAAGGCAAAATACACATTTAGGGGAACTGTAGCGGACGTGGAGTTAGCCGGGCTGCGATCTTCTATCGGGCGGCGCTCCCCGAGGCGTTCGCGACTCGAGTATTCCGATTGTTCTCGCTTGCGGTTTGAGAAACAACTCCTCAGCAGCCGGCAGATACTGGACCCGAGTGCATGGGGAATTGGTCATAATGGCTCCAGGAGGTGGCGGAAATATCAAGGTGGTGGTGAGGGTACGGCCGTTTAATAGCAGAGGTGAGTCAACAATGCGATACATGCCGAGTCCGTGCCTCGCATTCTTGAAGGCCGACTTACTAAACCATCTCTTTGGAACTAGAAAATGACAGAGGGGCACAATGTATCGTTCAGATGAAAGGAAACCAGACCGTCCTCATCCCGCCACCAGGTGCCGTCGACAAGTTACGAAAAGCTGGCGGGAAGGGCGCGGTAGAAGGACCGAAGACGTTCGCCTTCGACCGATCGTACTGGTCGTTCGATAAGAATGCCCCAAACTATGCGGGCCAGGACAATCTCTTCGATGACTTAGGTGTACCACTTTTAGATAATGCCTTTCAGGGTTACAATAATTGCATTTTCGCGTACGGCCAGACTGGCTCCGGAAAGTCCTACTCAATGATGGGATATGGCAAAGAATACGGTGTAATCCCTAGGATCTGCCAGTCCATGTTTGAGCGCATCAACGAGATTCAACAAGATAAGAACCTCGGCTGCACAGTGGAAGTTTCCTATCTGGAAATCTACAACGAGAGAGTCCGGGACCTCCTTAACCCATCGAATAAAGGAAACCTCAAAGTTCGTGAGCATCCATCAACAGGTCCATATGTCGAAGACCTTGCCAAACTGGCGGTGCGCTCTTTTGAAGAAATCGAAAATTTGATGGACGAAGGTAACAAGGCTAGAACCGTCGCCGCCACAAATATGAATGAAACATCTAGTAGATCCCACGCCGTCTTCACGCTTACTCTTACGCAAAAACGTCATGATGCTGAAACATCGATGGATACGGAGAAAGTCTCAAGGATTAGCTTGGTCGATCTTGCAGGATCGGAACGAGCAACATCTACCGGAGCGACTGGTGCTCGGTTGAAGGAAGGTGCAGAAATTAATCGTTCGCTTTCAACACTTGGACGTGTGATTGCCGCTCTAGCAGATGTGGCTTCTGGCAAAAAGAAAAATGCCTCGATGGTTCCATATCGTGATTCCGTTTTGACATGGTTGTTGAAGGACTCCTTAGGAGGCAACTCCATGACGGCTATGATCGCTGCAATTTCGCCTGCGGATATTAATTTTGAAGAGACTCTCGGTACTCTACGATATGCTGACTCTGCTAAGCGAATCAAGAACCATGCTGTTGTAAACGAAGATCCAAATGCGCGGATGATCAGAGAATTGAAGGAGGAGCTGGCACAACTTAGAGCTAAGCTTGGAGGTGGTGTAACCCCTGGAGGAGGGGCGGCAGGGGGTGGTGCAGCAGGTGGAATACCTCCTGAGGAATATTACTCTCCAGATACTCCTTTGGAGAAGCAGGTTGTCTCCATCCAAAAACCCGATGGATCTGTCACCAAGGTCAGCAAGGCTGAGATCATAGAGCAGCTTAATCAGAGTGAGAAGCTCTACAAAGATCTGAATCAAACATGGGAAGAGAAGCTGGTAAAAACCGAACAGATCCATAAAGAACGAGAGGCCGCTTTGGAAGAGCTGGGGATCAGTATCGAAAAGGGATTTATTGGTTTAAGTACACCGAAGAAGATGCCTCACTTGGTTAACCTTAGTGATGATCCACTACTAGCTGAGTGCCTTGTCTACAATATCAAACCAGGAACTACCATGGTCGGAAATATGGACCAAGGGAGTCATGTGGAGATCCGATTGAACGGATCTAAAATTCTCGCCAACCATTGTAAGTTTGAAAATGTGGATAATGTCGTTACGATAGTACCAGGGGAAGGTGCAGCGGTCATGGTGAATGGTCTCCGCGTTGACAAACCCAAACGACTGAAAAGTGGCTTTCGAGTCATCCTGGGTGATTTTCATATATTTCGTTTCAACCACCCTCAAGAAGCGCGTGCTGAAAGAGTAGAGCAGAGTCTACTTCGACACTCTGTCACTACAAGTCAACTTGGCTCACCTGCCCCGACCAAAACACATGACCGCACCTTGAGCAAGGGAGGCTCCGAGGTTGACGGTGATTCTAGCAGGGCTGATTCTCCGATGCCCTCTCAGCGTGGGCAGGAGTCAGAATGGCTTTATGCTCGGCGAGAAGCTGTCAGTGCTGTGTTAGGCCCAGATCACATATCTCATATGCCGGACGATGAGTTGGATGCCCTTTTCGAAGATGTTCAAAAAGTAAGGGCAACACGACGTGCGCTGGTTGACCACGAAGAGGATTCCGACTCCCTGAGTTCCTTCCCAGTCCGGGACAAATACATGTCAAATGGCACTATCGATAATTTTTCTCTCGACACTGCCATAACGATGCCTGGAACCCCTCGTCAGAATGGGGAGGACGAGGGCCATAATGGAGGAGATACAGCGTTACACTCTGTACGTCAGGATATGCAACGCCAGCTAGATCAGCAGAAGGAGGAGTACCAAGAAAAACTAAGAAACGCAGAAGTTTCCTCAGGTCAAGGCGTCGAAAATCTCCGCTCCGAGAAAGCTCGGATGGAAGAAGCTCTGAGAGCGGCAAAAGAAGAATTTGAAGAGCAACTGAGGAAGCAAAAAGAAGTTTTTGAGACTCACATAAAAGACATGGGTCAACCGCTCCCAAAAATATATGAAAATGGTTTCGCGAAGTTAGATGCCAAGGAGCTCGAAATCGCAAGAACGATCTTCCGTCATTGGTCGCAACAAAATTACGTTCGTATGGCGGAGAAGATCTTGCAGCATGCTTCTTTATTGAAGGAGGCTCAGGTAATGAGCCATATTATGGACAAGAATGTCATCTTTCAATTCGCAGTTATTGATCATGGACATAACATGGCGTCATCCTATGATCTCGTGCTGAATGGCATCTCAGGAGACGAAGATGTTGTGCTTGACGAGGCTAAAAAGCCCTGCATTGCCGTCCGCGTGATTGATTTCAAACAATGCGTTATCCATCTCTGGTCCATCGAGAAACTCCAACGCCGCGTTCAGGCCATGCGCCAGCTGCATCAGTATATCGACCGCCCGGACTACATTCAACACTTCAAGCTCGAGAATCCTTTTTGCGAGCCTTGCTCTCCGAGGTATTCTCTGGTGGGTGACGCCGATATTCCGCTCACAGCGGTCTTCGAGACACGTGTCCAGGATTTTACAGTAGAAGTTACTTCGCCTTACACGCAAAATGTCATTGGTATCATCAGGTTATCTCTCGAGCCATCTTCGGCTCAAGCACCGTCCTCAACTCTGAAGTTTAACGTGGTCATGCGTGATATGATAGGGTTCGCTGAATGGGAAGGAACTGACGTTCATGCTCAACTTTTCGTACCGGGTATTTCCGAGGAAGGAGGCGCAACCACTACTCAGATGATAAGTGGCTTTGATGAATCTCCAGTGCGGTTTGAAAGCGTACACAGCATGAGTTTACCGCTTTCTAGCCCGCGTTCCGCGGCTTTGAAAGTTTGTGTCTACGCGCGCGTGACTCAGATGCATCTGGACAAACTTCTCAGTTGGGATGACATGCGAGACTCGGCAGAGCCGCCCCCACAGAAGCGCAAGACCCCACGTATTCCGGAGTCAGAGTTCTACTCAGAGGAGAGACATGACGTATTTGCGAGGACACAGTTGCTTGAATTGGCCGAAACGGGTGACTACCTCCCTGTCGAAGTAGTACAGAATAATAGTCTTGATGCAGGCACATATCAGCTCCATCAAGGTCTCCAGCGGCGGATCATGATAAACCTTACTTACAGTTCAACGGAAAGTCTTCCTTGGGGTGACCTCATCAACATCCGTGTGGGCTCTGTCCGGTTGCTTGATCCATGGGGTAAGATACCCGATCAAGATCTCCAGACTCCTGACGTTCTGTTGAAATTTGTCCAGGAGCCAGTGAGGAAAGATAATGCAGACGGAACATCCAATGTCAGCATTATTGGCCAGTGGGACTCAAGCTTGCATGGCTCTCTCCTCCTAGACCGAGTAACCGCGGATAAGTATCGTGTGCAGGTGACGGTTAGATGGGAGCTTATCTCATCGCGGCTACAGGATCCTGTTCCATTTGAGGTGGATTTGACTCTTCAGATTCAAGGTCGCACATATGTGCGCCCGCAGTCTATGTTCAAGCAGTTCTTCAACTCGACTCGGATTGTGCATTCAACAGTCCGCATGTTTTCCTTGGCTGTTCGACCCGTCTCTGCAAAGCGCGCAGCCGACCTGTGGCGCATGAACACGCAAAATGATTATGTGAAGGGAGAGGAACTCTTGACGACTTGGTCTCCACGAAAGGTTTCGCTTGTGCGGGACTATGTGGCAGCTCGCAAACGAAGACAACGGATTGCTGAGCTAAATGCTGCCAAAGGGGCTCTCGGTGCTCACTGTCTCATGCCATCAACTCCGAGGAGCGGACGGTCGACTCCTCTCAGAAAATTAGAGCTTACGGACCGAAAAACTAAGCTTCTCCAAAAGTACGTTGAGCTTTGGGCGACCAAGACTGACCCTATTGAAACCATTCTGGTCCGGAGCAACACTGAGCCTCCTGCAGGCGGCGCAGCTTTCGCCTCTCGCGCCAAGCAACTATCCTCGGGCGATGATTCTAGTTCTTTCTCTGAGGAGGTGCCGCTGAAGCCTCGATTCGTTGCAACTATCCAAACCCTTCCTAAGAACACTTCTTCCTTGAAATCAGGGTATCTGCTGACGCCTGATGACACGAACAGCCATTGGGTGCGCCGTTTCGTTGAACTTCGCCGCCCGTATCTTCATATTTATTCCGTTCCTGAGGGTGACGAGATCAATGCCATTAACCTGCGCAATTCGCGGGTGGACCATGCACCCGACTTTGCGCGATTACTTGACGGCCCAGGCGTGGGAGCCGATCAAGGCGCATCACCCAGGGGCCGGCCCAACGTTTTCGCAGTGTATGGGTCCCAGAACACATTCCTGTTTGCTGCCCGGACCGAGGCCCAAAAGGTCGAATGGATCTTGAAGATCGATGAGAGTTACTTCAGCAACAATGCTCCCAAGCCGGCAGTTAGCCGCTCTAGAGGATAAATATTGCCTTTTATATTCATATAACGTCTTGACACGTTGGACGGCATCTGCGACATGCGTTGGACTTGTCCCTTAACTTCCCCCCTTTTGCCTTCTAAAACATAGAAATCGGCAATCGCCCTTATATCCTCTGATTCTCATCCTTCTCACTCAAGCGCACATGGCTTTCTGACATCCCAGCCACTCGGTTTCTTGTTCCACATCGGCGACAGAGAGTCCGGTCTGGGGTTTATCATTTGTTAAACTTGCCCCTTGTCTTCACGAAACACTTTCTTGATTGATTTTGAGATACCCCTGATACATCTTACACTTGCAATCTCCCTGTACATATTTGAGAGTATATTTCAAGCATAGATAAAGAGGCCTACTGTGTCCGCAGGCGGCAGTGGCCTTTGTTTAGTGAATAGTTTCCTGAGTAGAAGTGAATTCGCCTGTGAACTGAAGGGATGATAATCATAATATCTGCCTAAATTTAGATAATCATCTACTAACTAGTACTAGAAGGATACAGACCTGTCATCATTGGCCCGCGGATCTGTTGCCATGGAAACATATCAATCTATCATCAGTGAATCTTGACGTACAGGTGTCTATCGACACGCATTTCATATTCGTTCCAGCAATCCACGATTTAATGAATTTATGAAAGTGACATGACGGTTTTTCTTGTTCCCTCTATCAACACACCCTAGATTAGTGGGTACTCCGCTGCCGAGCATTGTGTGTCGTCTACCCTGTCGGAGCGACAAAATCGCAACCGTTGAATAAACAGGAGACCAAATTAGATCTATATATATTCCCATTACCCGAAAGAGAGAATTGTAAACCGACACAAAGTATACAACGCAAATGCACTGGTCGCAGGGTCAGTCCACCCGACTCCGCTTTTTGGGTATGGGCGCCGTGTGCTCGTTGATCGCTATAACATTCCTCATCTTCAGCACTAGATACTCCGCCGAAGTCGCCAAATATGCGCTAAAGGGCCCTGTGGGACAGCCTCCATTAACTTCTCGGCCTACATTCTGGAATGATTCTTCTTGGGAGTTCGAGGTTAAAAGAGATGGGAATGACCATGGTCTTTCTGAAGAACAGTGTCGCGCCGCGTTCCCAAAACTGTTTGTTGAGATCGATAAGACTGCTTCCCTTAGAGAGGATAATCCAATCCAGTTCAAGGATGTGGATACCTTGACGGTGGAAGATGGGATGGTGAGAGGTATTATCGAACAGGGCGAGGTTGGTGTTTCTCTATAATCCTAGGAGATTGAATGTTGACTTTTCCTACGACAGTTATATATTGTTGATTTTGGAGCAATGCCCGCCACCTTCACGCGAGGGAAGGCGACATTGCATTCATTACAACGCGCGTTGTCTTCGTTCCCGGACCGAGGTCGTCTCCCAAACATCGAATTCGTTCTTACAACGGAAGACTACAGCAACGGAAAGGGCCCAATTTGGTCATATTCCAAGCGCGACGAGGATAGCAATGTCTGGCTGATGCCGGATTTTGGATACTGGTCATGGCCGGAAGTGAGGATCGGACCATATAAGGATGTCCGACGCCGAATTGCCGCAGTTGACGACGGGGATATAACGATAAATGGCCAGGTTGTTCCTGGCTTGCACTTTCACGACAAGAAGAAACAGCTCGCTTGGCGAGGCAGCGTTGCCACTAATCCCCAGGTGCGTGGCAAATTATTGAAAGCAGCCCAGGGCAAAAGCTGGGCCAGTATACGAGTCATCGACTGGGATGACGAGAACGACATCCGGTTCAATCTGTTACCTATGGAAGAGCACTGTAGGTATATGTTCCTAGCACACACAGAGGGACGCAGCTTCTCAGGGCGCGGCAAGTATCTCCTCAATTGCCGTTCGGTGGTCATCTCGCACAAGCTGGTCTGGCGAGAAGCACACCATGCCGCTCTCATCTCCTCTGGTCCGGAAGCAAACTACGTTGAAGTCGAGCGTGACTTTTCTGACCTGGATAGAAAAATTGAGTTTCTAATTGACAATCCAGAGGCTGCTGAGCGCATCGCAAACAATGCGGTGGAAACCTTCCGCGACCGATATCTCACCCCGGCTGCGGAGTCATGCTACTGGAGGCATATGATTCGACAGTATGCCTCGTCTTCCAATTTTGAGCCTGTTTTGTATAGTACGCAGGCTGATGGGAAAAAGAAGTCCCGTGGGATCCCATTTGAAACATGGGTTCTGACTTCTTAGACTCTGTATGTACTATGTTTGTCCTTGTCTATTTGACTTTTTCTTTTCTGTTTTTAAGAAAAACAGTATTCAGTATATATGCATTGCATGGCTTGGTACGGTTGAAAAATAATTAAATTCATTGCCTTTTCTCTTTCTCATTTCAACCTAATGAGTAAAAGGTCTTGATTCCTTGGTTGTGTTATGACCTAAGTGTAGACCGTCAGGTTTACAGTAGTTAATAGTTAAGGTCGAATAAACAAGTCCCCCCATTCCCCTCATTTTTCTCTCGGTTTATACTCTATTTGGCAATCTCAACAATTTTTCCATGGCTGTCCTTTACGGTCCTATGGATATTTTGAAATCAGTACTGAATGATATGGATCAAGTCCCTTCAAACCTTCTTTTCTCGACGATGCATCGATCTCCATGCCATCATACATCAAGACAGAGAAAAGGCCCAGTGACTTGTCCCCAGAGTGTGCAGTGTAGATAGCCCCACCGGCCCCGAGTGGACTTAGCCAGAGATCGCCGCGATAAATGATGTGATACTGCAAGGATAACACTTTTTTTTCTCCGCAGATCTCTTGCGGGGTGGAACCTTTAGGAACCTTTATGGTTAAAAAGACTGTTTGTTGAAACCCCCAGCGGAAAAGTATCGCTCACCTGACGAGGACACGAGAAACCAAAGACCTCCTGACTTATTTCCAAAAGACCGGTTCTGCTAGTGAATCAAATGCTACTACTGCACAATGATCTGTCTTCCTACCATACATGGGGATAGACTAAATACCGACACGGTTTTTGAGTTTTTGGTTCTCAGGAAGTATCGCGATCGGATGACACAAGTTGCAGCAGTAGAGACTGATGTTTCACGCAAGGACCACAGCTGGACGGCACTTATTCTCCTTTGGCAAGATCTCCGTTAGAGGCGCTCCCTGATAGGCAAGAGGCTGATACCGATTCATTGAGCAGAACCCCACGAATGACTTCAGCACTTGCCTTGTGTTGGTTGGTCTTGGTTTCTCGATTGGTTGCGAACACTTATTTTACGAGTGACATCAACTAGTGATCCAAGTTGAAGCAGGGGAAATTTATGGACTTCATTGTATGGATATGCTTTATCTCATGGTCGACAACGCACACGGAGCCGGTTGAATGCAAGCATTACCACACTACCCTACGGGAAATCGAATCGGGGGAAAAAGAGTTGAAGGAGCGCCCTGAAAAGCCCTGTAACCATGGGCGGGACCATTCCAAGGGACAAACAAGCAGTGGAGATTCTACGACTTCCGAAGGCGTCTGGCACAAGAGTTTGTTGGCATATGAATGCCTTGGGGACTTGAATTAGGCACGTATGACCTCAGCAACACAATGAGTGTCCGGCGAAAGACACTTAACCTACTGGTTATCAATCAAATGCTTTGAGCATCATCGTTTCATGGACTATTGGCGGTCAGTAACCCCTTGCGTCTACTATCTTGTCTCCATCATTTCCGATCCTCACTTTCCTCCGGTAGTAAGCTCTTTGTCTCGATGATTCAATGAAAGGCTCGATGAATTTACCCTCGGGATAAACCGCCCGTATCCTCGTTTATGTTACGGATTCGGTTTTATGGGCCAGAGGAAAGAGGTAACAGAGAATGCCCTACAGCCGGCCTTGCGGGTTATGAATGCCGCTTTCGGAATCATGCGCGCGAACCACTTCTCGCTTTTGTACTATAGAGCCGAGTTGTTTTTCTTTTCTTTTCTTTTCTTCTTTCTTTCTTTCCTTTTTTTTTAAAAAAAAAAAAATCTACTAGTGAGATCGATCCATTTTTCTATCTTCCCCACGGCGGCATCCAGGGACCGCGTGCAGTTTATCCCGGCCAGAGCAATCGGCCTGGCAAAAGCTTCAGGGAGAATTTGAAATCGCATCCAGACTTTGCCACCTCACATCGTCTACTAATTCCATGCTCTATTGACTTGGCCCACTAACGTTCAACCTATGTCAAATGACGTTCTGCGATCGATCCCCCACACCTGCCTTAGTCCCAACAAAAATGGCGATGCATCGTGTACTTAGGCCCAGAGGCCCAGTCACTATTTTTATGTCCGGCATCAAATGACTAACAAAGTCACCTGGAAGGGAAATGATCATGCTACTAGATGCGGACAATGGCGTGCGTGCTTAACAGTTGCCACTATCACCTAAAAGCGATCAAGTATAAAGCATTAAGACGTCTGGATGAGATGGTATGTCTGTACAGAATTCTTCTCTTGCTGCCACTCGCAGACTGCATGCCTCCCAGCCCCCCTGTGAGCTTCTGACATTATCTTTTTCAACGATTTGTGCCATTAGTTTCCGAGAACGTCAAGTCTGTCATGTGGCTGCCCCAGCTCCTCACTTGGGCCATAGGCCTTGGCCAGATACCAAATGTGCTGGCCTCTCCTTTCCGGGTGCAAGAAGCTGGTGCCGTAATGGCTGTCAATTCTGACTTTCCAGATCCAAGCTTTGTACAAGCACCGGACGGCACATGGTATGCCTTTGGTACTAATGGAAATGGGAAGCGTGTCCAGGTGGCTTCATCTTCGGACTTCAAGACATGGAATCTCCTTGACAAAGAAGCTTTGCCTACACTTGCGGATTGGGAGACCGAAATAGACCACTGGGCGCCGGATGTGATAAGACGGGTATTTGATCTCTTCACAATCTGTCCTTCTATCGAGCGAACTCTTGTGCTGATTGGGGTTCTAGAATGATGGCAAGTACGTCATGTACTACTCGGGAGAGGCCAAGCAGGAGGTGAGGCACCATTGTGTTGGCGTTGCTGTCTCTGAGGGTACCGATCCTACAGGGCCTTACGTCCCTAACGAGACACCTCTGTCATGCCGCCTAGACCAGGGTGGCTCGATTGACCCGGCGGGCTTCCTAGACAAGGATGGCAGCCGATATGTGGTGTTCAAAGTCGACGGCAATAGCAAAGGAAACGGCGGTGACTGTAACAATGGTATCGCCCCCCTCAAACCGACCCCTATTCTTTTGCAGAAAGTGGCAGAGGATGGTTTCACTCCCATTGGTGATGCTGTCCAAATCCTTGATCGTGATGAAACAGATGGACCACTAGTCGAGGCCCCTAATCTGATCTTACATGGAGATACATACTTCCTCTTTTACTCCACACATTGCTTTACGGATCCCTTGTACGACGTTCGTTATGCAACCTCGAAGTCTATCACAGGGCCCTATGTCAAGAACGGGAAGAAACTACTCAAAACTGGTGACTATGGCCTTACTTCTCCTGGTGGTGGTACAGTCTGCGGCTGCGGTGATAGGATGCTGTTCCACGGCTTCTGTCGAGACAACACAAGGTGTACATATGCTGCCCGCGTTGACATAACAGGCGATCAGGTAACCCTGCTATAATTCCAACAATTTATCGATTCGTGCTCTGTATTAGATTGGAAGAGTTGTCGGGCCTCGGTTTCACTGCACATTACTTTATACGGCTAGCCCGTCATTTTCACTCTGTTTGTCTTTGTCTTTGACTTGAACCTATCCTCATCGTTCCCTCAGATCCAACACGCAAGAACAGCTTTAGGGCTCATTCTAGAGCTTGTGTTGACATCACTTGGTAATACATTTTGGGTATCAATATACTTGTCTAGCTGTTCTCTTTGATGACTCCATCTTTGATCCTAATTTGGTTGCATATCTTGGCATCCTATGTAACACGGCAGTTTCGTCTAATGTTGTCATTTCCATTAAGTATATGCCCGATTAGCTAAGCAGTGAGACCGTTGGGTATCTATCTACATGCAATGTACAAATCATCATCAATTCATTACTAGCCTGACTGCTTAGGGGCCTCTGATCCCCCTTTCCTTTTCGATTGGATGCTTTCTACCCACCTCTCAGCCCCTTCGATAGCACCCTCAGGGTGCCTCTTGTAGTTCAAGAGATATCCCTGAACCTCAGCAGCAGTGCACTCCCCATCTGGAATTAGCGAAGTAAACTCGTCTGCCAGGTTCTGGATTTGCTCCCGCGAGAATCGATGCCATGGGACCTCTGGAACCACGTGGCCCTTTTTGGATCGTTTCGCCCTTGATGACCGTATATCACCCTCAAGCGTGGAATAGATGGCTGAGAAAAGCTCTTTGATATCTTCAGACTCTGCATATCCGAATTTGATAGACATGTCGACCCGTCCAGGCCGAAGGAGAGCGGGATCAAGCTTCTCAGGGTGGTTCGTCGTCATGACAAGGATACGACCTTCACTGGCGGCTACACCATCAATCACGTTAAGAAGGCCAGATAGAGAGACCCCCTGCTTTGAGGGAAAAGAGTCGACGTCCTTGGATGTGTCGTTGTCTTTGTCTTCAGCGGGTTTGCCCGCCGAGTCGTTGCTACTATCGCTGACCCGCTTCTGCGTAATCCCAGCGCAGTCGACATCCTCCAGTAGAACAATGCACCGGCGGGGCAGTTCCTGGAACAAGGACATGAGGTCATCTTCGCCGAAGGCCTTGGAGCTCAGGTTGAGAAGATACAAAGGAAGCCCCATCAAACCAGCCACCGCAAAGCACAAGCTGGTCTTCCCTGTCCCGGGTGGTCCGTGGAGAAGATATCCCCGTCTATAGGGGATACCCCGATTTGAATACCACCTCCTAGTCCTGGGATGAAGATACTCTTTAATATCATCGACAAAAGCATCCTTCTGCGCCTGGTCGAGAATAACAGTGGAGAGGGGCCGCGGCGCGCGCGCCATGCACCGAGACCAATCAACATAATCACCGGGGCTCTTCTGGCCGCGATAAATGATAGTGCTGCTCCCGTCACGGCCAACATAAACCCGCTGCGCCTCGGCTAACAGCTCTTTCAGGACTGTTGGATCCCGTCCAAAACAGGACAAATACAGCCTCTCGGGTTCAAACCGCGCACCCCACCGGGACGAAGAAGATGTCTTATCGCCCTTCGCCCTCACAAACGCCAACGGTCGGCCGCGGAAAATGAAATAGTGCGTCCCCTCAGCAGGTGTGAATCGCAGGCGCTTAAACTTATCCCGATTCCGCGTCTTCGCCCAGTATTCGTCGAAGTTGTTGATCACGTTCCCGTCCTCGTCGTACTCGTCCTCTTCGCCCCACTGGTCACCATCGTCGTCAGAATCGTAAGAGTACGATTGATTGGAGAGCCGTGTTGCAGCTAAGAATCGTGTACTCCGGTTTGCAAATGGCTGCTGCGCCATCCAGTAGAGGAGATAATTGGAGATTTCATCGTCGAGGCGGATCTCAGCCGTCGCGACGCAGTGTTTTCCCAAGAGGTCCTTGAGCTTAGACGCAGAGTACTTCAGCACGGCAGCGAAGACAACACAAGTGATCATGTAAGGGAGGTAGAGGGAGAGGTCAATTTGGAGGTAAGAGATGAGGAATCGAGAGATGAATGTGTAACCTGGAATAAAGGCTTCAAGGAGGGCGGTATCAGAGGGAGACAGAAGGGGCGCAGTGGTCAAGTTCATATTGGTTTTATTGATAGTATTTGGAAGCTGCATCGACTCCATGATTTCTAAGGACAATTCAAACAGGGTCTACCTGCAAATAATGTTGGGAAAGGCCGGTCTCGGGATGTATAAGATGTCCTTCGGTCAAGTTATACCGGGGAAGAGACTGAAGGACGAAGCCAAATTTGAAGAATGAACGACCCAAAGAATCGAGTCAATCGACTGCTTTTCTCCCTTCTCCTCGCTTGATGTATCTAGCAACATGATGGGTATTCCGGTGTCTTTATATCATGTTCTTGTGGTGTTACTCTCCGCAGGCATCAATGCGCTACAATAGGTCCCCTAATGCAGGCTTATTGATAGATAGGCATCCATTGGATCTCGCCGTTTGATTGAAACATTGAAAGCTACGGGTTAAGCTCCACAACTATGAAGTTTTCAATATGTCTCCGTGATTGGTCATGGATTGTGGCACATTGCGGCTGGACTACTTTTGAGTCATCGTCGGGTACCCGATTAGGGCAAAATGGCTTTTGGGATCGACTGTGGAGATTTTCAGCCTCATCGCGGAGGCAATATTCATAGGATCAAATATATTTATTATTGAGCTAATCAAGTGATTGAATTATCCAACAGCATATATATATTATCTAATACAGAGAAAGTGGGTATCTTGAGAGAAAACTAGTATATACTATCCCGCTATCGTAGAGTCGAGTGGCTCGCGGATAACGTCGGAATTAAGGGAGATTGTCCTTCACCGTATCAATTAAATCGCCCGCCCAGTCCTTCAGATCCTCAATTTTATCCCAGAGAGTATCCCACCAGGTAAAGGGGCGATCATCTTTGCTGTCTGTGTCATCTTCTGGCTCATCCTTCGGCGGGATTGAGGGAGCAGCTGGAGAGGTAGCTACTGGGCTTTTGGAAGAAGAAGCGACCGGTGTCACGCTAGGCGATACCATTGCAGCGGTGCTACTAGCTGGAGGGTCCGAGGGGGTTTCAAGAGCTGAGGCGTCTTCATCCGAATGGAGGCCCACGGGTTTCAGAGGCAGGCGTAACGTTCCATTATTCGGACGTGGGTCGAGACCAAGAGTATCGCAGATGATGTTATAGACATTGACATTTTCTACCTTCGGTTAGTTCGTTTCTAACGCAAGATAGGATAACACATACGGAAAATTTCCACGCGGCTGTTTGGTTGATGTGGAAATGCAGGCCCTCGGGCGATAAAGATTGCCCGCATGAGCGGATGTTCGTGATCATACCCGTGGACACCTCTCGGGCGATACACCTCTCCTTTCTCCAAGGCGCTATGAACGTCGAAGTCAGGCCGTTCAACCACCGCCCAACCGGTTTTAGGAATTACCCAAAGAGGGGCGATGCGGTCATTGTTCGTAAAATGGTAGCGCTCGGGCATCGTCTCACGAGTGTAGATCTCAATAGCATGTGAGTAATTTACAGCGATACTCGCCAGCTGGTTCTGAAGAGACCCAAGATCTTCTGGGCGTTTAGGACGCAACCCACGCAATGGCCATCCATCAATGCGATCCACCAGGCTAAGGTCGATTAAATCATCCAGCTGTACCAAACGTTCGGTTGCCGTTGTGGCCATGCCATGGTCCGAAACAATCACTATGTTCACAATCTCGGTCAAGTTTCGCTGCTGCAGACCGGAGAAAAGACTGCCCAGCATATCATCCACTTGTGAGATAGTGCTCCGGATCTCCGTGCTGTTAGGTCCGTACTTGTGTCCATCAGCATCAACATTAGGAACATAGGCAGCAATGAACTGGGGTCGCTCCAAGGCTATTTCGGACTCATCCTCCAAACCAGGCATATCAAGATATTCCAGGATGCGATTGACTTTGCGAGGGAGCGCTTCCGAGCCATTGAACTTATCGAGAATTGTCGGCTCAACTCCGCCAATGTGTGCTTCGGAGCCTGGCCACATATGAATGGCAGTCTTTATCCCCTGGTTTTCGGCTGCCATCCATAATGGCTCGGCGTTCCACCACTTGGGCTGCATACTAACTGACGGATGGGTGTAGTAGAACTCCTCCTGCAACTCCGGATCCCAAAATGTATTTCCGACAATCCCGTGACTTTCAGGGTATAATCCGGTAATGAGGGTGAAATGGTTCGGAAAGGTGACACTTGGAAAGCTGGGAAGCATGTACTGTGGCGATATGCCTTCGGCAATGAGCTGGTTGAGGGTCGGGGTTAACCCACGATTAAGGAAATCCGCTCGAAATCCATCAAGAGAGATCAGAATGGTCGTAGGCGCGAAGAGAGCAGTACCGTTCGACAGTAGTGCTCTGGATAAGTTGGACGTCCGGAAAGGTGCTGATGCTTTGTATGCTCCGAGGAGGAATATAAGGAAAATAACAAAGATAGCGGCAAAGACCAAGGCCAGTTTAAGCCACGAGATGCGCTGAGGCCGCTAGAAGAGAAAATATGCTTAGTATGCAAATCATAAACGTATGCTTAGTATGTATTACTGCCATCATACCTCATCGCCAGCATACTCCTTGAGTTGTCTGTCCAGATCGGATGATGATCGGCTCAGAAGGGAGCTATCATCGTCCTCCCGATGTCCCTCTTCCATTTCGAACATCAACTCCCCCGAATCAGTCATTTTCTCATGCTGTCCTCTGCGCGCATTTCTCCTTTCCTCCCGCCGTTTCCGTCGGCGTTCTCGTTTTCCGATCTTTACACTTCCGCTGCTGGAGCTAAAGATTCGCCGCAGACCGTAAGTCGGGCCTCCCCTAATTAATAGCTTCTCCGTTTCTTCCTCATCATTCAGCACGGTACGATCATGCTCAGCTAATTCCAACGTGGTTCGAGACCGGCGGAGAAACTCGTCATCTTCGGAGTCAGAGTCCTGCTCTGACGGCGATCGCAACGACTCGGCATCTTCATCATAATCGCCGGGGGAAAGGAGAGAATGAGTAGGAATATTACGTCGTGTAGGCATGGGGATTGATAACGAACGACAGGGGCCAATCAATCCCAATATTTTATCAATACATTGAACGGGATGATATAGGCGGATTAGTGAGTGGACAGGAGCAAGGACAAGGGGACTGATAGACAGATAGATTGATTGATTGACGGTGCTGCAGGCCATTAACCCGAGGCGTGACTTTGATTGATGGCCTTAGTCACCAATTTTGTTTTGTTTGGTTTGACATATACAATCCAATCTCAAATATTTATCTATTTATTTGTGACCCATATTTAATGAATTGGAAAAATATAAATGATGCTCATTTTGAAACTTTCATACTACCTCACTTTAATTAACCTTCATTTCCATTAACGATAGGAAGGGTATACCAGTCTCCGCTTGATGAGACTTGGAGGTACCGGTTACGTACAGCCTTTAATTCGAATTAATCTACCGTATCTTTGCTGCCCTATACCACCAGTATCTACTCCACAGCACCTAATGTCTATTCGCTATGATTAGTTTTGATGGAAGCAGAATGGCGCTATTATCCTAACAATCAGGGCTTGTTCGGAGTTTCAGGGCTTCACTAGATACAATACATAGTATTATAATAATTTAGGGACACCGTTCGAGTCATCCTTGGGGAGGTCTAAAATTAGTGGCTGGAAGCCATAAGTAGGGGCTATTCAGGTAATCCAAGCTCTCTATGCAGAGTGAGATATATCCGGAGAGAAAAGTTCCAAATATCCAGCACAGACTTTGGAGGGTTGGTGAACCTAAACCGGACAACTCAAAATCAGGAATACTAGGCTAGCAATAGAACAGATACGGGATTATCCTAGAATCTCCAGCTCGAATGATATAGATGACATGTAGTGGCAGTACTCAATGACATATATAACGCGCCATTGTGTTGGCCGCAGTGCCAATTTTGCAGTTAGGTTATTCAAAGCAGTTTATGGGGATCTATTCCGGAGCATTCTTTGGCCAACCGGGCTACCTGTCTTCATAGAGAGCTTTGATGTCTAAGCTTAAACAAAAAAGACCGCAGGTTTATGAATTTGTGAGATCTTTGGCCTCACTACGGAGTATGGCCGAATTAGTCTATTTTGGGGTAGGCTCTAGCCATCGGATACTCAGACTAGGCAATACGGATTATAGTTTCGAAAAGTTCAGTACATCGCAGTGAATATTATATCGATAGCGATGGTCGCAACGAGAGAGCACACTTCAGATGCTATGACAGGTCATAAGTGGAACCGTTTATCAAATGTCATAAATAAAAAACACCAATACATCATTGGGTCCTCCAAGTCTATGGGTCCGCGGACGGTTTCCGGAGGAATGCACACTGGGATACAGGAAGAAGGAACGATGCATGAGGCCAGGGCTCATGTGGCCATCTGGACAAGTGCTTAGGTTGGGTAAATATCTCATGATCTTTTCCATAAAAGTAAAACTAGCGTGGATCTCATTTTGCCATTTCCGAACTCAGTGCCGCAGTATGTAGTAGCCGAAGAACGGAAACAGTTGCTGTTAGCTCTGCATCAAGAGCTTTGTTTTCCGGTCAGTATTGTGTGAAATAAACTCATTGTATTTCTTTGACTTGAAGGTGGGGAGTCCAAAATCTCCGCGTTAGCATCATTCAAGTAGGGAGCATCTTAAGCCTGAATCGCCTTACTTATTTACGCCTGAGAATCCTATCCACACCCGAGGGGATTCTAACGCCGAGTGTATCATTCGGATATTTGCCAGGAAATCAAAAGAACATTGACAATAACATCATTGGTTTAAGGACGGCATGAATCGGCTTGCCAACCTAGAGATATAGTTCGCGAGACTTAAGGCGCAAATCACATTGGCCATGGAAATATGGGTCTGGCATGGGGCACGCCCGTAAGTAATTTGATCAACGTGGGCCCCCTAGCTAATTGGTTTACTTTAGTTTGGTTCATTCCGCCCGGTCAATTGGGTGGAATGCTAGTTGGTAATTCATATATATCATCGCGTCTAGCAGTATCGTATCATTGTGACAAGGGAGAGTATTGAAAATCTGGCAGGACTATCAACAAGGAGTGACTAGAGCCAAGAGTTTAGTGATATAGCTATTTCCCAAAACCAACGATCAATAACTTCAACAAGCATACCTATCACTCATCTGGGCTATGTTTAAATTACATTTAGGAAACTAGTATTATAATGCATTCAATAACGTATTTCACAAACGGGATAGCCACCCCACGCATTTTGACCACGCTCGAAAACCTCACCCACTTCAACCACCAGCCATGCCTCCAAAAGCGCGCCAAAATTCAAGAAATCTAGTTGAGCAAGAGGGGAGAATCCTGCTTGCTATGTCTGCTTTAAAAAATCAAGAAATTAGTAGTATTCGTGAAACAGCACGCATTTTTAATATCTCTCGCTTAACTTTACAAACCTGACTACACGGTATATCAACATGCCTCGAAACACGCGACAATAACTATAAATTATCTTAAAATAAAGAGGAATTGCTTGTCTGATGGATTTTATCACTAGATTGACATGGAGCGCCTTCTAAACTATCAGATACACGAGAAATAGCTAATATTCTTCTTGCTAGCCGCGGTACTATACCTATTCAATCAGTTGGAGTGAACTAGATTACCAACTTTATTAAACATTGTCCTGAAGTGAAATTCTGCTTTTCTTGACGATATGACTATCAACGCGCTAAATGAGAAGACACTAAAGTTATTAAAGAGTGGGACCGTGTACAAATCACTATAATGCAGCATGGGATTGCATTAGAGAATATCTATAATTTTAATGAGACTGGCTTTACTATGGGCCTAGTAGCTGCTACTCGAGTTATTACTAGAGCTGATTACTATGGAAAAGCATGTCTTGTACAGCCGGGCAATCGGGAATGAATTACTTTAATTTGAATATATCAGCTCTATTAGTTAGATACTTTCTCCATGCATTATTTTTAAAGGGAAGGTCTATATAGAGGGCTGGTATTTCAAAGCTTCCATTGGATAGCAGGACTGAAGTTAGTTCTAATAGATAGACTACTAATGAGATAGGCCTTCACTGGCTTAAAAATCTCTTTATTCCTGCTACTACTAGTCATACAACTGGGAAATACCGGCCTTTAGTTATGGACAGCCATGGCAGCTATCTTATACCTTAATTTAATCAGATATATAGTAAGAATAATATTATTTCTATCTATATACCTGCATATTCTTCCAACAAGCTATATTCTTTAGATATAGGCTGTTTTCAGTCTCTAAAAGGCGCATACAGCGATTTTGTGAAGCAGAAAATAAGTTTAGAAGTCAGTGTTACAGACCCTTGCCTAGTGTGCCTTATCGAGGAAAGCGGACGCGCAAGGCAGAAAGTGATAGGACTACAGTTAAAGAAGAACGGATCATGGCTACCCGAAGATAAGATAAGAACATGTCACGTGATACCTACTCCGTCACCTACCCCGAGGGGTATACGACGGAGTATATAGGACTACGCGCGATGATTGGATATACCCCAGACCTACCCCCAGGGGAGTCACCACGGGAGTAGCCAACAGAGGATATATAAGGACACTCATTCATGTACTCAGTTTAGTTCTTCGTGATCAATTATCATTGTTACTTAGGATACGCCTTTGGTATCAAGTTAGTAATCGACTCGTTCGCACTTCCTTAACTACTGAGTATACGTACTTAGTAGGCCTGGCCTTTTGGACTTGAGTTACCCACGGAACATTGTTGCACGTCGTCCAGACCCCGGATTAGGTCATACTGTCGGATCCTGGATAGGATCATATTCGGAATCACATCGGATTCATTGCTCAGGTATAGTAGTATCGCAACGCAAGGCAGCTAACACTCATAAGAGCTCTTGCCCGAATACCCAGGCGTAACAGTCAGCTATATTAATGAGCTTGATTTTCTATAGATCTTTTTAGAGGCTCGCAAAAGTACTTTTACAATAGAGAATATTTAGAATAGCTTCGCAGGTACTGGCCTAGTCCTATTTAATCCAGATAGGATACTAAGTATATTAGATATTTAACTGAAGATCCCTATATCACCAGGCAGTCAGTCAACCCATTCCGCGCCTAAAACATCCTATACTACTAGGCAGCTAGAGAAGCAGGCATCTGCAGCAAGGAAGCTACTTAAAGAACATGCTTAAAGCCCTTTTTCTTTGCTAGAAGCACGATTAGATAAGATTATTAAAGGTCATGAATTGACTCTTAATGAGCTTATTCTTATAAAGAAAGAGATACGCAGACATCGTGCTAATAATAAATGGAAAGGCCAAAAGCGGAAGAAATCTGCTAGATAGCTAGCTATAGAAGAAGGCTTATCTCTCCAGGAGAGCTTAGAGCGATTCCAGCGTGAGAATGAGGTTCAGGAAGCTCAGGATACTATCCCTATAGATCCAGTGCTTTCTGCAGTTAGGCCGCGCGTACAAGCGCCACTGCAGTGTTCTAATTGTCATGTTCGAGGACATACTAGAGTTAGATGTCCTAAAACACTTAGTAATTAATTTATATATAGAAATGCAGTTGTTTTGGTGAAAAAGGCTCTAGTAATTGGCCCGCAGGCAGAAATCGGTGGCGGGTGGCTCCCGTTTGTGTGGCCATCCCGCTTGTGGAATACGTTAATAGATAGTTATGACTAAATAATTAAATAAGCAGCGCGGGTAGTGTAACGGTTATCATCCTTGCCTTCCAAGCAAGGGACCCGGGTTCGACTCCCGGCCCGCGCATACTTTACTTTTTTTTCTTTGCATCAAAGTATGATCAGGAAGGAGTTGGGATGAACCTAACTAAACAAACGGGTTAAAATAAAATGATTTCCAGCGGAGTACATACTGGATTGGGGTAGAGTTGGTGGGAACATACAGAGTATAGCTTTTGAATATTCCGCCGGAGCTAAAAACATTTAACAATAGAGATAAAAAACAAGCCGCTTTCTGTGCACTTTCTAAAGACCCAGTTCACTGGAATTTAGTCTATTAGTTGTCGCTACCTTAACTGAACGTAGATCCGACTTGTCTTGTCGATGCTTAGCAGATCATTAGGTACTTGACAGGGAAATTTGTTTGACGACTAATTAATGCATTTCGACTGTACCGTTCCTAATGTCTACATCACCTGCTTTATATCTTATGATTATTCACCGCTATCTGCTTGCCTTCTAGATGGACTTCGCTTCGCGGCTAGCGCGGTGACTATGCACTTGATAGCATAATGCTAACTACACTGTAGTAGGTAGGAAGGCAATGTAATAATAACTCCTCGATGGGATAAGCCTTTGCACTACGAATGTTAGGCGCACCTTACAGCGCCTGCGGTTGATATAGTAGCACTTGCGGTCACGTGCTACCCGCTCCGGTAAAATCCTTACCGCACCCCAATAGCTTCAGAAACCAGTGATCAACCTCTGTAAATGGTAGTAGACCGTTCAATGAAAACCCAGTCCTCTGCTCCTGCCACCTGCGGCGCCGTAGCACGCTATTCCCCTACTACCTGCGGCTCTCCGAGCTGCAATTAACAACGAACCTCCGCCTATTTCGAAAGAGGCAACCGGGTTATTACAAGGATATCACTCCGTTCGGCCCCTTAAATCATCATCCACCAAATGATGAAGAACAATAGCCAGTTGCCACCCAACCCTGGAGTCCTCTTGCACCAGAGGCTACTACATGGCCATTATTTGGTTGTCATCTAAGTGATGCCTGAGCGATTATGGCGCTTCATACTACCGCTACCCAGATAGCTGTAGCGTGGAAATACGACTTTGAATCGAACGGAAATATACACAAAACCAGATTACCACGCGGGCCCCCGGGAAATTTTTGGTTTTATAGTCTATAAAGGCTATTTATTACAGTTTCATTAGATAGCAATACGTATTCGAACACGCGTAGATTATCAACAAGTATCCAGGCAAAAAAACCCTAGGATCTGTCAACCTGGAACACGGGTCGCTCCAATATGCGCTTGATATCGGGTCATCTATATCAAGGTTATGACACCCGATAACTAGCCCTGGACCGCCAATGATGTCTATCCAGTGCCATTTCAGCTCTCTGTGCAACTCGGTAAATGAAAGCAATCAATTCAATCACTAAAAATAATGAAGATATCTGTCTGCGCGGGCCGGGAGTCGAACCCGGGTCCCTTGCTTGGAAGGCAAGGATGATAACCGTTACACTACCCGCGCGGCTAAGTTTTTACTTTTAGGCCATAATTTGTATCATAGATATATTTTGACATTCACCTGGAAATTTCCTCTCAGAGCAGAGACCGTCAATTCCTACAGATTCGGGTTTTCAGCTTAAGAACCATGCCGATTTCTAGCTGTTGCTGCGATTAATTAATGTTCATACCTGTCATAATAGAAAAGCTTCTCTACTCGCACCAGCCAAAGAATGACGGATGTTTTGGATTGTCCAGCAGTGACGATGCCTCCTAGGAAGAAAAGTATATTAATTGCTAGATCGGACAGGATTTGCACAGCTTTACTTAGGTATGGTTCAATTCTTGCTTGAATGAAATCCATATCCCGGGTAGAATTCAGCAGCTTCATACCATCTTCATGTCTGGTGTCTCATGAACTAAGCGATGGTACATGGGTGGTACTTGAGGGAACCACAATGTAAGGAAGTAACGTGACAATGCTAGAGAATTGAAATGAATGATTGTTCTTCACTATGTTATACCTATTCAAGCTACGTGGAGCCCGCTTTACCTGCAGTAGACTCGGAGGTAGAGACCTTAAAATTTAGTTCGCCTGGCCCAAGAGGAACGATGATAGTAGCATACAGTAGCCATGGAAAGTCATAGCGGCCCGGACCGTCAGCCATGCGACTTGGAAGTTAGGGCCTCGGTTAAGCATCCTACTCATGCGTGAGTGCAAACAATGCAAATCACCATGACCGTAATTCACGTGACTCTCGCTTGGACTATTTTTCGCACCGTCCAATCTCCCTGTTCCTTCCCTTCCGACATCCTCTTTCAACCGCAACACCAACAGTCGGGGCTGGATGCATCTGCCTTCATGTCGGCAGAGTTATGGCACCCTAACTGAGACAATGTGAGAGGCCTGGTTCGATAATTAATAATCGCTGATCGTTATTTGATCTGGGAAAAATAAACAAAATAGAAAAGTCAAATTTAGGTGAGTCAATTTTTTTCTCCAAATTATTTGTTACGACGGCAAAGGCATCTACCGGTGGGAATGCTCATTTCCCCCTTTATTTTTATGATGAACACCATTTTACAAGCATAGTTCACCTGAGGTTTTCGGACCGTTGAACGACAACCTTATACCATCTTTCACTTTATCTGATATTGCCTCCGTCTGTCTTGTTTACTTTCTTCTATCTATCTGGATCTGAAGCCCGTGGCTGACTGGAATTTGTATAGTTTCGAATAGGTAGTAATATGATACGTTCGATCACACAAAACGAACCCAAAGAAAGGATAAAAAAGGAGGTCCCGTTATCACTAGGCTACATCGAAAAATAGAAAACTAAATAGGAAAATAAAAAATAAAATCTAGAAAAAAAATATAATTTCATTTCTCATAAGGTTTCCGAAACCCCCGATTATATCTTGGTGATATGCATTGCTGCCCAACGTGGGTTGGATGGGGCAGCGGATTGGCGAATCCACTGGTCGTCGAAGCGTAGAGAACGTGATGGCTAGCAGTTTTATGGGTAAAGAATGAGCCACCACAGTCAATGGCACGCCCCCTTTTTACAGTTTATTGTGTTGTCATGAAACAGGAACCCCTTCACCCTGTCAGCCAACGTACTTTCAGCCTTGTCCAGTCCATGGGAGTTGCACGTTGGCACAGACGCTGCGAGATGAAGTTGTCAGTATCGGATGGTACGAAGAGGAGGGGTTCACTGGATTCTCAACCCCTCGTCTCCGCAGTGACATGCAGCAGGAGGCACCTCTTCCATGTTCCCCGGTGAGATGGAGGGGTTTGACGTGGTAGGGTTCGTAGCCAAAGGATGGGAGAATCAAGTGCAACTTTCACGAGGGGGATTTTCGGTGGATCCGAGTGAGAGTGGGGAGGTGAATGATAGGATTGAAGAAGGATGAGAGATATACATGCAGGGTGATCTCCAATGGGTGATGCAATCCACGGGATGACCCCTTTTTTAAGGCCAATAGACGAACGGGCCGAAGTGGGACCCGCTTCACCGCCAGATTGGGCAAGTACCGTTAATGGACTGCGGGAAAGAGGATCCTTCGTCCCGCTGCCACGTCAATTGGTAAATTATTGGCCGACGACGCAAACAACAGGTTGCACCACTATCACCGCCATGTCGCGCAGTATCAAATCATTTCCTTCCTTTCGTCCAGTGAGGCGCCGCTACTGCTGCAGAATGTGAGTCCGTCACGCCGCTCGGACACGGCGAATCCACCCCACGCTGGCCATTTCTTGCGCGCGAAAGATCTAAAAAGCCGATGATTCCCCCCTCCTGATCCAGTTTCTTCTCGATCTTTTCTACATCAGTCTTCCAACAAGGAAACAATCTTCCCAGGTTAAAAACAGAGGAAAAGAAAGAGGGATTCAGGAGAACCCTAATTTTGACTTTAATATCACCTCTTATCTTTACTTTCTACCTTTTTTGTGCAAAGAGATACCCCCCTCAACGTCGCGCATCACACTCCACTTCTCTACTTCCATCTTTCCCTGCTTGATTTGTCACAGTCAAATCAGCTGATCCCCCTTTCATATACCTTCCTCAACTTCTCTTAAGAAGGCTTCTTTTGCTTTTTTTTTCCCCCTCTTCTGCTTCTCTCCAGTCCAACCCGTGGATCTTGGAATTCAGAAAAAAAACTTCCCTCTGGTTACCAATTCAACCCATTGGATCTTAGTCCATATCCCGGATAGGACTTGCCTTGTTTGTGTTTTGTGTCTTCAGTCCCAGGCTTCTTGTCTGAGCAGTTATCGACGAATAACAGGTAGTGCCCTTCACCTTTTCCTTCTATGTTCTTTTTCAGTTTTCTCTTTCATTGTGTCTCGCGCCACGACAATCAGCCCGGATAATACTTTCGACTATGGACGACCTATGTGATACTTACCACATTACCGGACTTGCTGGATCACCTGCTTTGATTTCATTACCGTGCTGGATTCTTTGCCCCGTCTTCAATGACGGTTACTTGAAATAATGATGACCCTGGAAACAATTCGTCTCATAGCGACCGCTGTGAGACTGGACACTCTTGAGTGTTGTTTAATGTTGCACACTCAATCTCCCTTGGATGCCATTGAACCGTGACTGGACCCTGTGGACCCTACTTCGATCCGAAGTAGGGAATTGGATTATGATTGTCCTTGGATACCCCTGGACTTTTTAAATGAGAACCCTTCTGGACATGACCCACCACCCTGAGGATTTAATGTACCTTATGACCTGGATCACAATAATGAATGCTCTTATCGCCCCGTCTGGATCAATCAATGATACTTGATATGATGATTACCTGGAGGATTTGACGACATCAATGGGAACCAAGCCGTTTCGCCCCTGATAATGCCTCTTGACCTCCACACCTTGCTCGCAGGACTCTGTAGTCTTTTGGACTGATACTCAATGGATATTGCTGGTCATCGAAATCTCTGAAGGATCTCTACACGGCGTGTAGTTCGGACCTAGTATGCGTTATGGACCCCAAATGTCGCTGTTATTTTACTCGCTTCTTGTCTGGCCATTGTGTTTATAGTTGCCTGGATGATCAACGTCACTTAGCCTGGACCTTAGTGATAGTATCAATGGACATGTTTCTTTTGGTTGGTACACTCGTTGATTCTATCAGTCAATCGTTCGGTCAACTAATTGATTCTTCTAGGCCATCATTCTTCTCCGTGGACCGTGGACATGTGATATTTTGTTGAATGTTGACGTTTCACATATGGAAAGGTGTATTTACTGACGGTCCAGTTCTTCTAGTGCTTCTGCTTCTGCTTTCCCAGCCAAGCTGGATCTCAAATATATCACAATGTCTTGCCACATCAAGAACGACCCAGATCAGGTGTCTTTGTCCCAGTCATTGAAAAATATGGACCACATCTCCCAGCCCAGGCATACCGAAATAATCCAAGGAATCTCAAACATGACCTCCAGATCGCTCCAGGATGATGATCTTTCAAGCCAGGACAATTTCTCTTTGTGCTCCAGTACACATCAAAGCCATGGAACTCCCAACGGACTGCCATCATGGGCTCTGACAGAGGTGGACTCGCTAGACAGCGGTGTCATTTCGTCAGCCAAGCCAGAATCTCCAGAAGTACAAATGTTGTCTTTCAATTTGTCCCAGCAATTGATGCCTTCCACCGTGGGCCCCAGTGATGTAATGTATCACACTGGATCTGATTACTCTGGCTTTCATGATAATGACCTGGACTTCCCACATGCTCAAGATTTCAACCACTATTCCTCCTTGGTTGATCTGACTGCTTATGATAATGATGTCTCCGGCCAAAGCGGGAACCAGTCCTGCACTGATGATGCACTCTCTGTTAGCCACAGCTCTCACACAGACGACAGCCACCTGGCTGTCAGCGATGCATGGAACTCAATGGTGACGGACACCAGAAATTACCACGGATCAGCCCTGGACCAATTTTCTTCCAACATGTTCCATCCTGTGCCCGTCTCCCCCCCCTTGACGGAAGCCAGTAATGACGTCTCTGTTACTTCCTCTTGCTCTCACTCCGGATACCCATCTTTTATGACTCACGAGGATGCAATGCTTAAGGATGTCACTGCCACCCCCGTTGGAAGCCATGGTATCAATCTTGGAGACCCGTTGTTCCCCCTTACCCCCCCTCTTGCGGAGCAGGATCCTAACAAGTAAGTTTGTGTTATCCCCTTTACTTGAAGTGTGTCTAATCATCTTTTTTCTTCCCCTCAATAGAACTATCCGGGCTTCCAAGAATGCACGTAGACCAGCTCTCCACACCCCGCCATCCCAGGCCTCGGTGAAGCAGGATCAAGATTTTTTCCCTCCCCTGCCCAAGGAGCCCGCTCGGCAGAGATCCAAGGAATCCACTGAGTTGCGCAACCCCCGGGACCACCCATACTACTCATTGCCAACCCACGGTGATGGAAAGTACTACTGCCCTTTTGCCAACGGAGACAAGCCCTGCAACCACGCTCCCACTACCCAGAAGTGTGCTTATCAGTAAGTTTTGGCAAATCCATTCCAACCATGGGGCGATGTGACTAATGTCGTGTAGCAAATATCTGGATTCTCACCTGAAGCCCTACCGCTGCAAGGTGCCTGCCTGTATGGATGCTCAACTTCAATTCTCTTCTAATGCATGTCTCTTCCGTCACGAGCGCGAAGCTCATGGATTCCATGGTCACGGTGATAACCCGCATCTCTGCCTATTTGAAGGATGCGACCGTTCCATTCCCGGATATGGATTCCCCCGCAGATGGAACCTCTTTGACCACATGAGGCGTGTCCACGACTACGCTTCTTCTGACCGGCCCAGCTCCCCCGATGCTTCCCCAACTACTGGCCAGGCTGCGAAGAAGAAGGAAACTGTGGGACGCAAGCGCCGTGTGACTGGTGTTTCTGGGGCGCAGACCATGAAGCGTACCCGCTCCACCCAGTCACAGACTAACCCACTCAAGGCAGCCCAGCAGACCTCCGCCCATCATAACCAGAGACTCCAGAACGCGGAGAGGAACTATTACAACTGCCGCTCGCGACTCCTTGAGGAGCTGAGCAACATCACTCCCCAGGATTCGTCGATGCACGAAAAGGTCAATGCCAGCCTTCAGGAGCTGATCACTCTGGGTTTGAACTACCGCCACATCGAAGCCAGCCAGGCTGCTGCCCAGATGGCCAATGGACTTCCTGCTTAATCAAGCGTAAGAAACCTCAATCATGCCGACAGCCTGTTCCCCCTCAAAGGTCATCAAGGATTGGATGATTCTACCGTTTAAGCCTCTCATGATAGCCATCATGGGAATCTCCTATGGATGTGTGAAAGAACCGCGGAGCCCATCCGTGTTCATATCTCCGGCCCCTACTAGATGTCCTATTCGTGTACACAGGATTTCTCTCCTACCTTCCCGGTTTGCCAGGAGCACACTTCCGCAGCAACGATGTGTCTCAGACCATCGTCCTCCCTCGGAATGCCACAGTGGATCTGGGCAGTTTCACTACTGCCCTTTCTCGTCGGGATCTTGTCTACTTGTGCAAGTAGCAGTCTAGAGATGATTGCGGTGGCAGTTGGGGCTGGAATGCTGCAACTTTGAGCCACAAATGCCGCAAGGCATGGCCTTTTGAACTTGTGTTTCCAACGGAAATACTCCTTTTTTATTTTTCCATTTGACACATCTGCAGCTTGCTGCTTTTCATGTAAATTTTTTTTACTTTCTTGTCTGGGTTCATGTTTTCAATTTCTTGTATTTCCTTTAGAAGAAAAACACTGGCAAAGCGACACAAAGAAAAACGAAAGAATAAACGAAAAACAATACATCGACGCGACAAAAAAAGAAGACAGAAGGACAAAAGACAAAATGGTTTTGGTGGTATGGATCTTTTGGAGTTACTTGCGCCCCTCCTTTCTTGTTCATATTTCCTGTGCAGCAGCTGTAATTCAGATTGCTTGCTTTGTGATTATTCTGTTTATTGTGCGTTTGTTCTGACTTCAGTCTGGATATAAAAAAAAATACCCTGGATATTGTTTTTGATTCTCTTACTATTGTTAATGCTTTACTCTTTTGGGTACATAGTCCCCTTCTGTTTATATTAAATCAAAAGTTTCTGTCAAATATGGAATCATCTTATCACGGAGGATCGAAATTCTCCATATATCGAGCTGGTATACCTACATTTACTGTTCGATAGATCATCAAGTTGTTAAGATCAGATCAGGTCATCATTCGTAAACCATGATATGGCAAAATCTATGCTTATATACACGTAAAAACTGAACCAACCAACTTCTCTCGCTTTTCATCAGTAAACCAACCTCTAAGGCAAATCGAAACTAAAGACCCTCGCCAGCAAAGTCCGCATTCAAAAACCTTACGAAGGCATCCCCAACCTGCTCGGCCCCAAGGCTGGCCTTATTTCCCGCCACATAAGCCCGATTCAACGTAATCCACTGCCTTCTCAACCTCTGCAACCGCGGCACTGCGAGTATACCTCCAGCGCCGCCAAGCTCATCCGTCGTCCCGGTCGTCGCCACATGCGCCGGGACAAACACCGGCGTCGACACCTCGGGCACAACAATCCTGATCCCGTCATGCTCCTCAGCCTTCGCCAACGCCCCCTCCGCAGACGGATTCTCCAGCACAAAACTCCGAATCGCAGATACCACCGCTGTCGTCCGCTTCTCCATGGTATATAGCAGGGACGAGTCGGTAGCAGCAGGCTGCACCGTCGCCTGGTGTGGTTTTATCTTAGGACGTTCGCTCCGCAACGGTCCGGAGGTAGTTGCCATCGAGGGCGCAACAGACACAGCATCCGACAAGGTGGTATTCGTGAGACCCGTCACGATAGGCAGAACCGGGTCCTGTGCGGCGACAGACGGATGTGGGATCCCTGTTAAGGCGGTCCAGATGTCGGCGCTTGGAGGACTAGCGTCGGACCAGGGGACCGTGAAGAGCGGCTTGTCCCATCTGCTGTGGGTGCTTGGTTCCTCGTAGCGGAAGATGAGGTTGTGGAGGAGGTCGGCGGGGTACGCCGGTTCCTGGTTGGTGGTGGTATCTGTATTGGTATTTTGAGATTGAGATTCTGACTGGGTGTGGTTCATCCTTGCTTCGTTGTTGGCGATGCATTGATCGATCGGCGTTCCGACATGCACCTGCCGGAGTCCGTTAATTGTCCGTTCCTGGGGGGAGTGATTTACACATTTGACTTCTGTAATAAATGGGGACGTGGGGATGGAGTAGGGGAGTAGCCGGGGGTGGGGGAACGCACAACGCAGCATGTTGTTCCGAGCGCTTTCGCTTCACACCATAGCTGGTATCTGTATCCCTTGATGTAGTTCATGCCGTCGAGGATGACGAAACTGTCTTTTGCGAGCATGCGGCGGGCGCGCGTGTAGGCCACACCACGGGCTTCTTTTTCGGTGCGTGCATTGTCGTAGACTGTGCGGGGGTGGGAGGCATCGTGGGTTGAGACGACGTGGATCTTGTAGCGTGGTTTGTCGGTGTCTTGGAAGAGGGTTTCTTGGGTTTCTTGGAAGGCTTTGGCAAGTTGGTTGGCGCGGTAGGTTAGACCTGAGCAGGGGTACCCGGTTAGGATTACGAGCTGGGGGTGGTCGGTTGTTAGAGTGTGTGGTTAAGGGAGGAGGCGAGGGAAATATCCTTACTGGCATTTTGAGGTGGGATTGGGAGTGGTTTGCGGTCGGTTTCCTTTCCTTTTTTTTTTTTGGGCGGATGGATTATGAGGGGTGCGGGGCACATGTGACCTTTTTATCTTATCGGGACTGGAATTTAGATCGGTATGTATGTACTGTAGTACGATATAATGTAGGGTACTTATTTGTGCTATATTATATATAGTCTGGCATTAGTTTCAGTACTATGCTCTTTTGCTGATTGTATGTATATCATACGCGGTTCAATCGCTATGTGAAGACTCAGTGGATCAGGAACTAGCTGGCACTGGCTTGGATACATGTACATACTCCTAGAATCAATGGTATGGGATGCTTTCATTCTGAAACATTATGCATTAATCCTGTGAAAAAAAGGTGAAGATAACCTCGGTAGTGTACCTGACACTGAATTAGGTAAACTTGGCTTTCCCCTTTCAGGCTTTATATATTTGCCGTTGAAAGCCATATAATACCAAGAACCACCTAAGAGAAATTGTGGTATCGCTCCATTCGGTGATACAACAAGCTTGTACTGTAGGTAAGCCAGATATGCTGTATTTTTGGTGACCATTGGCCATGCTAAGAACTGAGGTACCCCGATGTCATAGTGACTTGCAATTGCGCCAAAGAACCAATTCCAGATGTATTGCCTCATAGCTAAGTCTCTGAGGTCTTAGAGTTGTAGCGTTTTAAAGAGATTTCAGTTCGAGTATAGGCCAAACCCAGATGAATGTTCCTCTCAGGGTCTCGAAGAGGAGCACTAATGTGTTAGTAGCTAGAGTGTACAAAGCAGTCAACTAATTCTAAATTCAACGCTGTAGCTGTATCAGTATATTCCTGAACGAACTGTAAAATGTTTGTCATAAAATGTTTGTTAGGTGTCATGTAACCGATTGCTTCAAGGCAGGAGAATGACAGCGGAGCAGACATTTCAACAGTCGTCCAGTGGGTATGGCCATACTAGCAGATGGAGTGATAGAGCAGTTGATGTATGATTGTTGCTTCAAGGACGGAGCCGCCCTCGGGTTTAACTTGCCTACCACCAGAGAACGCAGCCATTGCCCGCTCAATTGACGAGCCAGCAGTACGCCGTCCGAAGAGAGCAACCTCCACCCTCGGCTCCGGATCTTCTTAACCGAAGACGGGTACATCGGCCGATCAGAGGTCTCAGGCAGCAGCATAAAGTTCACGCCGTAGTTAAGGAACAAGCTTCAGACGGACAAAGCCCGCCACGAATCAGAGACCACCGGGTTGCTTCATAGGATGGAGTCCGCACAAGCCGCGTAAGTCCCGGCGTGACAGGTGAGGCTCCGCCAATGCAGGAGCCAATCGGAAATGGCATGGATGGAAGCGTTGTTGTCCATCTGATGGGGTGGTCGTGGAACAACGCCTCATTCGTGCATAGGTGCTGGCTATCTGGCATATCTCCGTATAATCAGACTTCGACAGATCAAGTGGGGACCGTGGAGTAGCTGGTTGATGACGACCGGTTTGTGGGAACGTTCTGGAATGCGTTGCATTGGCACTGTCGGTCTCTGTCTTCGGTAATCTATTTTGGCTTGCGTTGTCCTTGCTTGGGAGATGTGGCGTGGGATGTTTGGAGTTGTCTTGGTTCCATGGGTTGCATGAGACTGCAGGTTTCATCATTTATAACGTGGTTTTGATGTGGGAATCACCTGGCATGCACTGGTTTCTTGGGGTCTTGGAATTCTGCAGGAATGTAGAATGGATGTGGGTCATATATGTATGGTATTCCTCATTATAAGATCAAATACCGAGATCGGGCTATAATTAGAAATCCTCGATGGTCTAACGGTCATGATTTCCGCTTGTCATCTTATTCTAAGAACAAGCGCGGGAGACCTGGGTTCGACTCCCAGTCGGGGAGATATACTTTTTATATCGTCTCCTTACAACCTTCTTCTTTTGCTCTGACCCTCGTTTAAATGAACGAAAGGGAAAACAATTGAGAACATCGCCGACTGGTTCCCACCTGTCATCCATGGATCGCCTCTGTCAAGTGAGGACCATGGGGTGAAATCCGTTTTAGACTCACGTCATCAAAAATAAACCGTCATGCACGATTACCGCATTATCCAGAGGACCATGGTGCCCTTCGGAGTGCCAATGTGCCGTGATCGGCAAACCCGGCTTTAGTCCGCCATCGTCAACTCCCCCAATCACCGAGCCAACAGCAGCGAACAGGACTGGTACCGCATTCGCCGTGCGGGAAAATAAAATCAGCCGCACCGATTGAATTGTCCAAATTAATGGGCAAAGAGGCAAACCTTGTCGACGGCGGAATCCGAAACCTTTCCTTTCAAATAAAAATTCGAATTGCATATTCCATGCTAGGGAAGCATACGGTTTAGATTCTCTTTTTCGTGTTCAGACAACCAATCCCTGGATCGGAAGACACAACATGCCTGGGGGGCCAAGAAGATCCACATCCCTTGTGGCTGTGGGGAGGACGATGAATTCATAGTGGTTGGATCTGATTAGTCCGAGCTGCGCTGTTTCACCTTGCGGGTGGCTGATTGAGCGCTAATGTTGTTAGGGGCATTGGTGGGTAGGGTCATTGGTTGCAGAGAGATTATTTTTACCGACGACGACCCAGTTTAGGAAATTCCAATCGAAGCTATGTATGTATGTATGTATCGCGTTATTCAGGGCCGGGACGGATGTATGCATAATTGTACGACATACATTCCTGTATAGGGTAGAACTTAGGGCCGTGTAGTGTAGTGAGGATGAGGAATGATGCCAGAGCGTTCCGTAATGAGACAAAGGATCCCATCATTCTGTACCCAATGGTGTGTGCCATTAATGCCTTTAGTTCGTTCAGTAAACTCGAATCTTAAAGTTACAGGTGGTCCTGACTCGCGTCCTTATTGCGTGAACTCCCGCGCTTCCGATGGAATGGACTGTGGTCCCATGTCCTATTATTTCGGTTGTCTTTCTTACCAACCAAATCGGTGTACTTCTTACCCTGTTACTATTCAGGTATTTTGTTCCCTTAGGCAGTAGTTCCTTACCTAGAAAATCAGGAGGTAAGATATCTAGACGTACGTGCCAGTCAAACTGTCCCAGTACTACACTTCCGAAGACTTGGAACCCTCGTTCACCATGTTTCATCGAACCATATTTTTAGATGGATCTCAATCATTATCAATCGATCCGTGGCGGACGGGGTTGCCAGCCGCTATGTTGGCCAATGAACAGGGTCGGCTCCCTCAAGGCAACCGCGAGCGTTACAGAACGAGATCTCATAGATTAAAGCCGATTTTTTCTATTGTATGATTCGGAGCAAATGCGAAACATTGTCCGTCCCCCCAACCCAGGCAATGCAACCGTTGTAGATTGCTGGATACTGTGGATGCAATGCAATTTTATTATTGTTATTGTTTTCTTTTGGAAGGAAGGGGGAAGGGAAAGCAAACGATAGAACGTAAGAGAGCAATAAAATAACTAAATGGAAAAGTGAGAGTTAAAAAAGAAAAAAAAAAAAAAAAGGAAGAAAGGAAAAGAAAAGAAACATGGTCATGATACGAATCCATCCTCGTACATACGTACGTGATACAGAAATACCGATCCAGTATTGAACCACTCACTAACAATGTGGTGAAAACACACTCCGGCCAGTTCCACTTTCTCTCCTTTAGTCTTTTTTTCAATCGCTGCTATAATTATTTCTTAACCCCCAGCCCATCCCTACACCGGCATCAGACGAACTGTCTGACTCGGCTGGGTTGGGCTGAGAACTTTCACTGCGAATACTTCAAGTCGGATCACCACTTCCCACTACTACTATTATTATCACTATCGCTATCAGCCATCCCTATCGCTATCGCTATCGTTATCACTCTCGCTGTGTACTATTTCCACTCAATAGCCAAGAATACCCTAATTCAGATACTTAATTGGAGCTGTTCCCCCCCCTCCCGTCAACGAAATTTAGAAGAATGATGTTGACCTCCTCTTCCTCCGACTCCAATTCGTCCTGCTCCAACAGTCCCATCTCTCAACACCCTCACCCCCAGGCCTACTTTCCATCTCTTCCTCGCCGCAGGGAACCCGCAAAATGCCCTCGCTACTACTCGACTCCCTTGAGGGCTGACTCGCCCGAGTCGACCCCTCTCCAGATGTACGGCCTGGAACAGCGTGAGCCCTCACTTTACGGCGACCGATCGTCGAAGCTATTGCGCCGGTTCTCCCACGCCCTGGACGACATCAAAGAGGACTTTTCCCTCCAACTGGACCCGCGTACCACCGCGGAAAAGATCCGTAGCAAGCGTCGCCAGTCTACCCTGATGCTAGACACCAGCGTCCCGGGATCCCGCTCCAGCTCGCTCTCGGGATCGGAGAGCCCAGAGATAGTCCCTCGTCCCCGTCCGATGTCGGTGATGTCGAAAGACCACGCCTTCGCTCCCCCGACGAGGAGATTGAGTCGGAGACTGACGATGCTGGGCTTCCGAAAGAACCGATTTCGCGGCCAGGCGAGCATCTCGCAGCCGAATCTGATCGGATCGTCGACTCAAATGTAAAGCCGACATGTCACATTTCGTCCCTTCCACCGCATCGAAAAATTCGAAACACCAATAATCAACCTAACACTCCTGTTCGTTTCCATACGCACACTTATTATAATTGCATCTTCGGCCAACTACAAGCATCCACGGCACCTTTCTTTTTCCAATGGGTAAGCACTTGCGATTGATTGACTGCATTCTTCCTCGGAGTTCAGGAAAGGCTGGCGGTACCATCCGTCGATACATTTCCTTTTTTCTTCGTCCTTTTTCTTCACCGTTTAATATCCGGCCAAAAGTCATTCCTTGGTTGCGTTTCCTAATCTCTGTTTTGTACCTATTACCTATATTCTTTCCTTAACCTTCATATGCATTAGCTTGGTGTTGGGTGTCTGGATATCCTTCCATGTTCATATTGTTTTCGTTGTCACATTTTGACCTTTTTTTTCATCTTGCGTTGCCCTTGCATCGTACATGCATATACAGGTTATATATACAACCCTCGTCCAAAAGTATATAAAGCCAAAGTATATATCACATTTAGGAATAAAAGAAATCCTACACTCATGCCTCCCTTGGTACACAATAGGTACACCATAACAGGGGGCAGAGAACCTCCATGGAAACCTCCTATTCCCGTAAAATTAAACAATTAGCCAATTTAAAAAAAAATCCATGTCTCACATTCCCATCTGCGGAATAGTGCCAACCCACTCTAGCTAGTCCATACTCAACAGTTAATATTTTAAAATGATCCGCATCTCGGAAATTAGCCCCCTCGCCCAAACTACTATCCCAAGCACCATTAGCTCGCCCACTTTTTATTGTACCCAACCCTGTACGCGCCCCGTACCGGACACGATGCATACCAATTGGCAATTGTCTCATACATAAAGGGGGTAGGGGAAATATGGACTCCGTACTGTACCCAAGAAGTCTGAACTAGGTCAGGGAACCTTGGGGACTATTGGCGGTAGTCTTGGCTAAGCGTTGAGCTCGTATTTGGGCCTTGCCAGTTTGGGTCGTGTTTGGCGATAATGGGATTAGTTTGGGGGGTTTTTATTGCGGACACGTGGGAGGCTCTTGGTACTTTATTATGATTATTATTATTTATTTTTTTTTTGGGGTCCTTGGGAGGTCTGGGGCTAAGATGTACGGAGTAAGCTTGCATGCGTTTCTTTAGGAAGCTGGCATGCACTGTAGGTTATTACGTCGTGGTGCGGAGAACTGGAGATTTGTTCGTTGCTATGGATGGCTTAGTTTAGTTTATATTTCTTTGTTGCCTGGCGTTAAGACACTCCATTTCGAATTGGAATAATATGTAAGTAAAGATATATTCAAAGAGAAAGATTCAGACCTATCGTGTTCTTGTCCGATACCCAATCATAAGCACCTGGTATAAAGAAAGTCCAGAAAAGGGAAAAAAAAGAAAACCACAAGAAACGCCAACCGAATAAAAACCATCCATCCCGAAGTATAATAATCGCTCTAAATAAGAGGAAAGTAAGAGAGAAAAGAATAAAAAAAAGGGCTCCAAACGAACAAAGAACACGCAAAGAAACAAACGTAGATGCCAAAGGATGAAACTCATCAATCGATCGATCACATCGAATCCTTCCCTCTCCCACCTATTCATCCCATCTTCCAATCTAGACCCGATAAAGAACACGATAGAGACACAATCGTATGCAAGTATCCTCTATACCATCACCAGTGCCCAATCTCATAAGAATAAAAGAAAGCCAAGACCGTGTGCCCACGTCACACAAACCAAGCCAGAACCACCACCCACCCCATCTAGTGTAATCTCGCAGCTTATAATGTGACTGCCTCTAAATCCCTCATGACGACCGACATCTGCGCCCGTTTCGCTGCCTCTGCGACGAGGCTGAAATCCCGCAGGAACGGTGCCGTAGCGGTCGGACCCCCAGACCCTGAGGCTTGATGCGGATAGGCCTCTGCCTGCTGGTGCGATTGCGATTGTTGTTGGAACTGCTGTTGCGGGCCGGTGCTGCTTTCGGACAATTGGTACTGCTGATGAGAGTATTCGGTGGTGGGTTGCTGCGTGTGGGGTTGGTGAGACGTTAATCGCCCGTGTATGCTGGTTGAGGAAGATGGAATTGGTTGCTTGGTGGGAGCAAGGCTGAGCGGGTTTTGAGGCTGTGGTGAGGTGGCGAGGAGGGATTGCGTCGTGGTGGAGGTGATGTTGTTGCCTGGGAATTGTATTCTTGGGTCCATTGTGGAGGTGGGATTTGATGTTGGTCGGACGAGTGCGTTGGGAGAGATGAACTCGATGGAGGTTTTAACGTCTATACAGGGTGTCGATTTTCTAGGAGGATCGGTGAAGATATTGGATTTTTTGCACGGGAAGAGACAAGGTGAGGATTTTCCTGATATGGGCTGATGCGGTGGGGAGAGAGTTGATCCAAGTGGGCGGGTTGATAGAGAGTGAGGACGGTATTGGAGGAAGTGAATGAATGGCGTGATGGAGAAAAGGAAAAGAGAAAAAAAGAAACGGAGGTAAAAAAAAATTTGGACGGAGGGTCTAAGAAACGAAAAAGAAAACACTTGTAGCAACACGTGGGGCTTTTGGATCTCCAGAAATTTTCTTTCGTTTCCGTTTCTCCAGATTAAGTATGACGTTGATAGAACAAAAAATTGATAAGATGATCTGGGAGTGATGACGCCGATAGAGAGATAGTCTTTCGCAATGAGAACCGAAAAGAGCAACAGTTTCTCTTACTTAAAACCCCGGATGATCAGTACTTTTGGGAGGAATCAAGGGGGGCAAACAAAGACCAGGGCTGAGAAAGGATTTTCAACGATCGACAAACCTGGTTTTACTCTGGTCGAAGTACATACTCCATCCAGGGTAGTAAGTATAATATAGTAAGTAGTATTCCATGAGTAATCTTGTTTGGCTTCCAATTGATGGAGAATTTGCGCATGCCGACAATTACCCGGTCAGTATCAGAACGGTATCTCCGCCAACCCCATGCGGGGATTTGGGCCATTATGCAGGTACCGTACTGTAAGCCACATTACCACCCGGAGAAGCCTCGGTACCAGCCGTAACCCCGCCACGTGATCTCATGTGACTGCCCTGGGACGAGATCCCCAACGCTAACCTCCTTCTGGCAATCACCCCCCCCACTACTCCACTATTTTTTTTTTTGGCGATAGAGAATTCAGCAGATGATTGTCGATTGCAGATGAAGATTCCTGGTTCGAATGATAGTTCTGCACCACCTGATCCCCCGGTGAATAGGGGACTCGACGACGATCGAAATGACGGATGACTTTGAAACGGGGGACCTCTTCCAGGATCCCGAGGACTTTTACGAGCCTGAAAAGGAACCTACCTTCGCCGAGCACCACATGCTCTCCGGCCAGACTGTGCGCGTGCGCTTAGTCGGAGACCATCCCCTTTATGTACGGCCCCCTGCTTGTCGTTACTCCCCCATCGCTCGCAGGTCCCCAACTAACACATCACAAAGGGCAACCTCCTCTGGAACGCTGGCCGAACAAGCTCCCACTACATCGAAGAACGCGCGCACGACCTTATTGAAGGGAAAGATGTGCTCGAGATCGGCGCCGCCGCCGGCGTCCCCAGCATTGTCGCCGCGGTGAAGGGTGCCCGCACCTCCGTCATGACCGATTACCCAGATCCCGATCTCGTCGGCAATATGCGCTACAACGCGGAGATGTCCGCGCCGTTAATCCCCCCGGGCTCCTCGTTACACGTTGACGGATACAAGTGGGGGAACCCGGTAGAACCGCTGTTGGCGTACCTCCCGGCTGGATCGACGGGGTTCGATGTGCTCATCATGGCGGATGTGGTATACAGTTACCCGGAGCACTGGAATCTGATCAAGACTATGCAGATGGCGCTGAAGAAATCACCCAACTCAGTGGCCTTGGTGATATTTACCCCGTATGAGCCGTGGTTTTTGCCCCGGACACAGACATTCTTCCCGTTGGCCGAGCAGAATGGGTTCCAGGTGACGAAGATCTTTGAGAAGCTTATGGATGCGGTCTTGTTTGAGAATGACCCTGGTGTAAGTGTATTATGTTGGTTTGTGTTGATTGTGGCACTCGCTGACTTATTTTTGCAGGATGAAAAGCTTAGGAGGACCGTTTTTGGGTACGAGCTTAGATGGGCTGAAGATCAACTAAAATAGACGAGGCATAGACTAGATACCATGGCGTTGGCTGGGAAAACATAGCATTGAGGTTACGCAATGCACGAAGTGACGAATCACGAAATAAGTGTCGCTGACTTTTTCTGAAGTATGAGTCCAAAATGCGCAAATTCAAATAAATGGATATCCCATAGTACGTACATATTGTTTTCAAATGGCCAGGCTTCTCACTGTTTCTGTACGCTTTTAGGGTATTGTTAATTAATTCTCGGAGAGCATTAACCACATCTTTTATACATATTTGTGGGCCAAGAGCTGATATATATGGAATTAGCCATAGGGATCTTGGCTTTCAGGTAGTGTTGCTTCATCTGGATCCAAATAGACGCGGCGAGGTGGATATACACGATGAATGCAAGTTGGACAAAAACTCTGCTGTAAAGTAGTCTGTATCAAATGAAGGTGTATGACAGATCAGATATAAAAGGTTGTATGTTTATCCTCTTAGCAGACGTACTCTATGCTGTATGTACAATGTGCAGGACACATTTCTGAAACGGTATAGGGTAGGACGGTGATCTACAGCGCTATAGCGGGAGAGAGTCAGACTCGTGGGACCGACACTTTCCGTGGCTTCTTTTAGTATGTCGTCCGGACTAGCACGCTTGCAGGAGTCTGCTTTGAGTCCGACAGATATGAATGCTATAGTGCTCAAGCCCCTTTTTGCGATACTGTTTTTCATTGTCACACCCTGATTGTACGATGTTCCGATTGTACTGCCACACCATATAACCATTTAGCTCTGGCGAACTCGGAAGCAACTATACGCGTGAGATAGAGAAGAGAGAGACTACAATATCTTCAGTCGCTCAAGGAACTAGAGCTCAAACAAGCCGTGACGACTCGGTAGATCTTGTCATGCATTTCACGATAATCAATACCTCACGCTTGTTGATAGGTATTTAATATGCAGAAGACTTTGTCTGTCTTATTGTATATGCATTTTTATATTTCTCTGGGCATCAGCAAATGCTCGAACAATTTTAGCGGTTACTGTGATCACTTTTCGAACATCTGATGTTGACCATAGAGGTTATATATTTAAAAGTGCCGTAGTACTCAGAACACTCTCCTAGAAAAAAAAGCCATTTAAGTAAGACTTCAATCTATCCTGCTATCTAAAGTGTTATTTATAAGCATGGATGCCTGCAACCGAAGGTCGCTGATGTTCCTACAAAGGCCGGGCTATTATTATGGTTGCCATAAACCACTCGGTCTTACGCCAGTTTCTTTGTGTTTGGACACTCTAAGGAGTTTGGTTTCGTTCTATCTCTTGATCGACTTGATTGTCAATATCGCACGTCTTGGCAGCCCTTGGCTTGCAAGTGTCCAATCCGAGAAGACTCCATATATGTGCGCTCCTATGGGAGCTGAGTTTAATCTTACTTATCCTGGAAACAAGTGAGAAGCGGAGGATGGATTTTTAGATATCATTATGGTGTACCCAAAGACAGCACCAGCGGCCCTTCTAGCCGCGTCCTTTTTCTGTGGCTTAATAGTCTGCTGAAAACTGGATATACTCACCCTTTGACCTCAGACGTACTTCCGCCCGTGCACGAGAGGCTAGCAGCCTAGTGATATTTAACATGATGCAACTATTTCTGCTCGGCCGAGTGGTATCATCCATTGGATCAACAAGTGATAGACCGTCTCGAGACAATAGGGGAGAGCTGATACGTGCGTTTGCCGTTGTTTTTATCAGAATAGCCGTAAGATCCTCCTTACTTCATGAAGATGACATGTGCTAAGCGTGGAAATTGACGGAAATCTTCAGGTCTCAACGGCAACCTACGAGCATCTGGGCTATCGCGCCATGGCCATGCTTCGCTCTGAAATGACTGCACTTGTATACCGCAAACTGTTGTCTTTGCATATAGATACTGCTCGCGAGTTCGGCGCAGTTTCCTTGGCAAGCTCAGATGTCGACTCCGTTGTCGAATACTTCCATGGTACCATTTGCGATACTTGGGCAGACGTCCTACAGCTGGGCCCCGCCACATGGTTTTGGGCAGCCCAAATTGGTGCCGTTTGCATAGTTCCTGTCATTGTTGCTATAGGTATGCTATTGCTGCTTTGTATATCTGCAGTGCAACGGACAATGGTGTAACCTGGTCTTTTTTTCCTTGTGTATGGGTAGTTCTGTGTCCCGTCGCCATATATCCTAGCTTGAGGCTACTCAGAAGCGCATCAACTTTACTACAAAAATATGAAGTCGATTAAGATGCTTGGGCTGATACAAGAGATGACACATGAAAGAAATTCTCCGCACAGAAGAGCTTGAGATTTCAAAGTAATTTCGACGAATATAGACAGTCAAAGCGTCCTTTGGTAGGTTCTATTCAATAGCAAGGTAAATTGCAAACTAACCGCATGTTCAATCCAATTTAGCTCTAATAGTGGGTCAACTGTCTGCTTTTGCAGCATATGCGATCGCCACTAGAACAGAAGGTTCTAATACCTTTACAATATCCCAAGCGATCACATCCTTGTCGCTGATCAGCTTGTTGCTCACTCCACTACGCAACCCGCTATTTGCCATTCCTAATACCTTTTCTTCCGTTGGATGTCTCCATAGAATCAATTTTTTTTTTGCTTCTGGAATGTCAAGAGGGTAGAAGAATGTTCAGACAGACATCGACTATACCGTCCCCAGTCAATCCACCGATTGCGTGACAGGGTACATCCACAGGGTTACGAACTTCTATTCTGGACTTAGCAGCTAATTTCAAGCTGAGGTTCGGCCTAGGCTCGGAGCAGTATACAGAGAGGCTGGAATTGAGGATATCCGGACCGTCCCTCACAATGATAGTAGGCCCAGTCGGCTGTGGTAAAACGAAGTAAGTGAAGACCCTCCTTGGCGAGATAGAGCCAATTGACGGGGGGGGTTTTCATCAGTGACCCAGACGTTGCGTCCTGTGACCAGTCACCGTGGATTCTCATGCTTCCACCCGGGACAATATCAGAACTGAATCCCACTTTTACGAATGCCGAGTGGTATGACTCCGTGACACACGCATGCTGCTTGGACACAGACCTGCGAGAGATGCCCACCGGTCATGACACAATGGTTGGTAGTCAATGCACCAGGCTCAGTGGAGGGCAAAAGCAAAGAATAGTAAAGAGATTACATTGTCGGGTCCTACAAATTTCGTGTTGAAGATTTTACAGGCAATTGCCCGCGCGCTTTTATGCACGAAAGCCCATGACATTCTTTGATGACGTCCTCAGTGGTATTGATCCAGTTGCTGAGCGGATGGTGTTTGATCGCGTCTTCAGCGCGAAGGGCCTTCTGCGGCAGATTGGTTGTATTGTGTTGCTCGTGTCTCAGTGGTATAATCCCCCTATTTCCCGAGAGCCCTTCCCTCTCCAATTTTAATAATTGTCTAGTCCATCAACCTACCTGGTACGGATTTTATCATTGCCTTGGGCGAAGACAGACTTGGAATATGGACTTTCTGCCAGCTACAGCCAGCTGATGGGGGTATATCTCAAGGCTGGATATCTGGATATCTCGGAGGGACCCAGGAATGAGCGCGAAGGAAATGTTAGAGCGAAATATAGCAGAGAAAAGGCATATGACGCGGAGTGCTTTCCAATTGTGAAAATGCAGAATCGGAAAAGCAATGATCTGGCCATTTACAGATGCTACGCAGCGGTTCTTGCATGGCGGAAAATCGCTTTTCTTCTTGTATCCCTAGCTATGGAATCTGATTTTGGTGTTTTCCGATGTAGGTTGACCTCGGCTTCTATTTATATTACATTTTAACTTGATGACTCGAGATCTTAGCAGTCTGGATCACTCTGTGGTCTGAAAACAAAACCAGCGTCTCGAATTTGAGGCTGAGATCTAACCTTGCAGCAGGCGATCTCGTGAACAGGTTGGCAGCATATTATGGGACCAAATATCTTCCCTGAATACTGACGATGACTTGGACAGATTTAGTCAAGACATGCAGCTAACTGATATGGTTCTACCTGGTGGCTTTATCTCATCAGGCTTTCGTGGGTTCCTCAGTTAGTGTTTACCCAATCAAACCGATGTTTCTCACTGATGCAACTTTAGGGCTGTTCGCGACCACCGCCCAAACTGGAGTCGCCATTGCGTCTGCGCCGCACATTGCCGTTTCCATACCTTCTCTAGTTGGGGTACTAGCTCTCATCCAACGTGTCTATCTGCGGATATCGCGCCAGCTACGTTTGCTAGAGTGGGTTATTTCTATCCACAGCATGCTGAAAAAGATATTTTCCAGGCTAACCGATGGCCAGGGTCGAAACTAAGGCTCCGCTACTTTCACATTTCATTGAGTCACTTGATGGTCTCGTTACGATCCGTAGCTTCGGCTGGACTGCATCGCTTACTGAGAAGACCTGTATATTGCTTGACATAGGGAGACGTTGACCACTTGATTTTGAGCTGGACTTCACGCGAGACATCACTTGGTGCCATTGCACGAACCAAGGAATTTTCCGAGGATACACCTATGGAAGTGCAGGATGATGAGACTATGCACGTTGAAAGTTGGCCAACGGAAGGGGTTATCTAGTTCAATGATGTGTCTGTCAGACACGATCCTGCATGTGGCGCTGTGTACTACAAAACATCACGTTCGCTCTTCAGCCTGGACAGCATCTCGGGCTACGCGGACGAACCGGAGGGCAAATGGAGCGAGCTCCATGCCATCTCCTTAACTACTTTCCTGTTAACTCTTTTCAGTGGTAAAAGTTCCCTCATCCTGTCTCTACTACGGATGGCCGATTGTGACATCCGGCCAAATACTCATCGACGGCTAAGACACCGCAACGCTGCTGCCTTCTATTGTCCGCAGAAATATCCGCTGCCTGACTCAAGAGCCTTTCACATTCCCCGCCTGTGTCAGGGAGAATCTCGGTCCGTTTGGCCACAGGTCCGATGGCGAGATAACTACCGCACTGGAGCGTGTTCATCTTTGGGAGACCATCTTGAACAAGTCATACACAGACGGATCTACTGCGCGCAACGCCTTGAATATTATGGTCGACGACAACTTCTTATCGCAGGCCAACGCCAACACTTGTTGTGTCTTGCACGAGTATTGTTGAAAGAGGGTACAGTCCTGCGTCTAGACGAGCCTTCTAGCAAGTAAGTTTCAAGAATTGAACGAGAAAGTTCCAGTATTAATGGCCTAATTGTGTCGAGTCTCGATGCCCACACGGATTCACAAAATCAGGAAATTATTCGATCGGAGTTCAGCTCTTACGCTATAATCATGGTCGCCTCTAGAATCCAGACGATGATTGACCTTGATTACGTGTTCATGATCGATCAAGGTCGTATCGTGGAGTTCGGAAATCCAAGTCGAGCTCTATGCGCCTCTCCCCCATTGGTATTAAATATATTCTAGCCACTTTCCTTAAGTAGTAAGACCCGCCTCTTGTCAGAACAACGAGTAGGAGCATTTACAGAGATATCAAGCCCTGTGATATCATGCAAGTTAAATCCAACGACACAGAACAAGGTTTGGGAAACTTATGAATACCATCAAACTCTTCAACAACTCAAAATTGTCGCTGTCCCTTGGCACGTTGAAGTTGTGGTATTGTGCACCACAGTGACGTGGACACTCTTTGTGGTGAAAGTATCCTCTTCTAACCGTATACAAATAAACCCACTAACCCCCCCCCCCCACCACCAAAATCTCAAGAGACTAGAATTGGAGCCTCGCATCCTTGACTTTGTTTTGGCTATCCTGAGAGCTTTTGAAGATGCTTCACCTCAAACTCATGATCCCAAAACCTCTCGATGAGTCGGTCGTCGAAATGCTAACCGCCAAACTAAAGGAGGTCGACGAAGACATTAATCTTACCTCTGTCGATCCAAAATTCGCGGAAGCGTGCTACTATTGTTCCGACTCGGGCGAGGCAGAGCTGGATGTCGTTCGAGAGCACATTCAACAGTTGCTAAAAGATCCGAACCCACTTATTCGCGGATACACGATTGGGCATCACTGGTAGGGGGATAACCTCCTGGAATGCAGAATATTAAGGAGTGGTGCTCATGGAACGGATTATCGGGGGTGGTTCCGGGCGAGGCGGTTGGGGTTCTGTTCTATCTTCCTACGTATATGCGTGTGCTAAGAGCGTGTTGGATTTCCTGTTTCTGCATAATAATCGTCTGATTAGATTTCCTTATGATGTTTTGAATCTATGGCATGTAGAAAACTGAGCGTTGAAGACTGCATATTATTAATTAGGCTGTTGTGACAGATAACTTAGGCGGCATAAGCAGCCCCATACCTCTGCAAAATACCCACTTAATAAACCCTAGTCTAGGCCCCTTCTTTCGCATTCGACAAGCAATCTGTCGGACGGATATATAGTCAAACAGGTCATCCAAACCGTCCCCTTTCGTGCACCATATGTTGACACCGATATATCCAACACTCTACCGTCTCTTCAACACCCTCGAAAAATAGTATATCTTAGGATACTCCGACATCCAAGGCTCCAACCACCAGGAAAATGTACGGCAAAACAAAACCCACCGCCCCCCACCATCAGCCTTAGGCCAAACGGCGCTAGAATTAGATCAATCCTTTCAATACCTCCCCCCAAGTTGGGGGCCAGAGAGGCCCCATTCACACGAGTCAGAATCTTGGGGGCTCAGCCCACTTGGCGTCGACTAAAACGAGCATTTTACTTAACGCTGCTCTCGTTTAGGGTAAATTGGACTGAAGATGAAGACACTAGAGGGCACCGTCTGCTCCTTATTATTCAGTGGTCTCGGAGTTCGGAGGGAAGGTTGGGTTTAATTCGCATCGACTGATAGATTAGTTTCTCAACCGTCGAGGAGCACTCGGTGATATCTTCTCGTTTGTTCACCTGTTTTTTTTCTTTTTCTTTTTCTTTTTTTTTAGCCTCATGAATCATAGTATACGCGTTTTAGTCTCTTTATGCTGGTTGAAGTTTTGTTCATTAACGTTACTATCAAACGATTGGTAATTACACTTGCCCTGACGATAATAATACCTACGGAATATATATAGCATCCTAAAATGAAACTCTACCACTCTATCTTCCTCTCGCTCCTCCCCTTCCTCCCTACCTACGCAACCGCTGTAGCCCTAAACGCAACATGCTACTTCCTCGACGGCAGCGTCGCATCCGCAGATGTCCCCTGCACCACCGACTCCACCACAAACTGCTGCAACAAGAACGACCTCTGCATGTCCAACGGCCTCTGCTACATGCAAGGATCCCGCGGCATGGCGTTCTCCCGCGGCAGCTGTACCGATAGATCCTGGGGCGCGCGCTGCTTTGCCCCTTGCTGTATGTTACTTATTTACACTTTCTTACTTCTTACTTTATGTACTTACCTTGCGTTTGTTACAATTTTTTTTTTTTTTTTTTTTTTT